>NW_028258138.1:42450606-42753636 GCF_053883595.1 Heterocephalus glaber
CTTTTCTTGAGGACATCCTTGTGCCATAGAACAGGGATATGCTCAGCTTCTATCTTTATAAGGTAAACAATTCTCTGACCCAAATCACTAGTGTCCTAAAAGTATTTGAATTACTTCCCTTTGCAAAGAGAATCTTCAAATTCCTTACAGATAAATGAAACAAGCTTTTATACTGTTTGCTGATTAACTTCCACCCTAGCTATTGCCGCTCCTAGTATTAAACTTTACTCAGTGAAGACTTATGCTGCTAAAATTTCCCTCTTCCATTACCCAACTCACATGTTTGCTAAGGCTGAATCTTCAGTCCAGAGAATTGTCCCTCAATGTTTATTTTGTTGCATATTATTCAACCCTGAAGATGTATTTGTGCTTCTGACTAA
Organism: Heterocephalus glaber; assembly: GCF_053883595.1. NCBI lineage: Eukaryota > Metazoa > Chordata > Mammalia > Rodentia > Bathyergidae > Heterocephalus > Heterocephalus glaber. Next base: position 42,450,987 of record NW_028258138.1, read on the forward strand.
ACATGCTTTCCTTTGTCTTCACGTTTCTAATCCCTAGAAAAACATCTGCAACATTGTTAAATATGTGAACAAATTAAATTAGGAAACATCTAGAATTAGATAGTTAGAAATAAAGACATTTCACTTTAAATTACAAATGTGTTGTACCTACTCCCTCAACAGTTCTAACCCTAGTAAAGCAAAACAACACCGAAGATACAATAGAAAATTAACTAAAGTATATTTTCATATCTTAAATCTCTGCATTTGATGTATAAATCCTAAAGTTTCAAAGATTATGGTCACTCATATTGAACACAAATACAGAATTAAAAAACTGAAATTTCTCTGTAGAACTTCACCTGATGTTAATAATTTCAAGATGATGTTCAAAATGGAGCTTCCACAACAAAGAACATAAATATTATAGTTTTGTAATTTAGTATTAACATTTCTATACATAAATAAAAATTGATCTGGAACTAGATTGCACATCTGGAAACATTTTGTAAACTGGATTAGAACCTCATGAGAAATCAAAATGTATTATAGACTGTCTAAAATTTTAGCTTAATTATACTTCTCATTCTTTATAAGAATCCATGTTTTGGGATTGGATTGTCATCAAAGGCATATGGTTAACCAAATGTGTGAAGAAGTACAAGGCTTTGAAATAAAACAATGTATGTGCAAATGAAAATGGCATGTCTGTCTATACCAAGTAGGCATGTGCTTTAGTTTCTACTTTTCTTCCTCATCACAGAATCATTTCAGCTTCAAGCAGAAGCCCAACTGTGTTTCCTTTGGGAGTCAATAGGCAAAAAAAAAAAAAATTATTAACCAGAAAGAACAAATCTTTATAAAGTCCTTCATACTTTGTATGGCAGTTTTCACTCTGAAGGTCCAAGGGAAAACTCCATCTCCCTTCCTTATGTAAGGTTTGTGAATGTTGTCTTCTTTTTTGTTGGTTTCAATTATTGCTGCAAAGAAAGTAAAAAGCTTGATGTCTGGGCAACACACTTCACTAGCAGGAGTTGAATAAATATTTCCATATGTTGATCCAAGTGTATAAGGTGTAAACCTCTGCCATAATATTAATGTGATTTAACTTTTTTAAAAATCTGATATTATAATTTATCTATTTTTTAACTTACATTTAATATGAATTCTACAAAGTGTGAAATATTAGATATAAATCTACAGAGATTTTACATAAAGAATGACATGAAAAGATATTTTGCTTCCAGATGTCTAAATGATTATCTTATTGAATTTGGATTAACATAAACTGATGACAGTTTACTGCTAACAAGTCCTAAAGCTTTAGGCATTTCCCTTATTATTTTGTTACTATTGCTTTTTACTCATTTTAAACACCTTTTCCTATATGTTTTATTATTAAACTAATTCACTGGGAAAACTTTTTAATACTGAAAATCAAAAAGAACTGGGAGAAAGTTCATTTCCACTTCCTTCCAGAGATAACAATTGTTTACTGTCCTAAATGGATAGAAGTTGTCACTAAAAATATGATGAAGACTATCAAGCTCTTGAGATTTCTGGATTTTGTGAAGAAAATGGTTAAGATTGAAACAACTACAACTGAAAATTTTAAGGGTATGAAAAGTCAGAAATCATATGAGCTCTATGGATATGGAAGTAATTAAATGCCGGAAATAGTGATGAAAATGACAACAGAATAACTACAAGATAGACAGAAAGAGTAAAGGAAAAGTTTGATGATGACGACTTCAGTTCTAATATCCTTTAACCTTATTGCTTCCTTTATCCAGTGTTTACGATGAAAGAGTGGGAGACAGGAAGGGAATAAAAGTGATAGTGAAGGATGTGAGAGGATGAACAATAAAACAAAGAATTGTCAGAAAGTACTTCCTGGATTACTCTTTTAAAACTACAGGAATTATAGGGAAGAATCTATCAGAGAAATGACCAAAAACCCATCCACAACAAAAATCAGCAAAAAACAAACAATAAAACAAAACAAAATAAAAAACACTATAGAAACTACATACTGTCCCAAACTATTTATTGTAATTAGCAGAACTTTTATTTTTTGTGGTCTCCTTTCTCCAGTGTTGATTTGGGAAGACCATCACTTGCTATGTGGCCACAAAACTCATATGCTGATTAAAACCTAGACTACCAATATTCACAAAATAAGCTCAGCTTGTTACAAGAATCCTATTGGTACAAGAAGCAGATTCAATCATCTAAGCTGACCTTCTACCTCCCAGCAGGTTTTAATTCCTTTTTCCTGCCATGGTTGGTGGATCACAAACTAAGAAGACTGCCTTCTCGCTATCTTTCCAAGAATTCAAGAGTCTTTGACTACAGGAGTGGTCTGATGTTAAGTCACTGGTCCTGTCAGTGATGGTTCTCATCTGATGATGATAAGCTTGAACAGCAGTGGTTCTATAGTGCCCGAAACTCTCCAGCCTACCATTTCCTGAAATTTACCAAGAGAGACATACATTAACATTTGGTACTCAGTGTTTTCCAATAAAACATTACTAAGAAGAGTAGCTGATAACACCATACAGCAGGGTACTTACAAGACAAAAGAAAAAGTGCAACCACTATAAAAGAAAGGCAATGAATTGAACATATATGAATTTTAGCACAACAGAAAACTTTAAAAAGTATATATAATACTTCCACTTAAATATATGAAGAAATATACCAACATTTTCAAGCAAGAACAAGATAAACATAAGAAGAACAAATGAACATTAGGTTAAAATTGCAACAGTTTGAAGAATAAAAGAAATTTGATAAACAGGATAATGGAGAGTTTAAGGCCATCTTGAAAACAATCCTGAAGCAAGATTAAAAATAAAGGTGGCTGTAAAATGTTTACAAACTCAAAATTACCAAATGCATTAATAACATTTGTAATATAGAAAACTAAAACTAAAGATAGAAAAAAAGAATATATCTATAACCGCTCAGAAATAAATTCTTGTAAGTATGAGCACTGTGGTAAATTGATCATCTTGTAGGACAACCAATGAAATCAATTCCAAACTATTAGAACTAATAAAGAAATTGACTAAGATTTTCTGATATAAAATCAAACTGTAAAATTCAATAGCATCTCTTTATACAAACAAAAACAACTTAAAAATATAATGAAAATGGGATACCCCTTTCACACTACACATTTTCAGAAATTATTTTAAACACAAATACAAGGCTCTACAGTGAAAGAACTTAAACTCTAAAGTACAGCATAGATGAGCTGAACAGATAGAAAAATATGCCATATTTTGGGGTGATACTACTTAAAGGTTTCCTGTACCTTAATCTATAAATTCAGTGTAATCCTAAATCAGTAGGACTTTTCAAAGAATTTGATACGTTTGATACATGAACTAAAGTTCATGTGGAAAACAAAGAACTGCAAATAGTAAAGTCTATATTAAAAATGAGTAAAAAAGGGAAAATCTGGCACACCAGATAATAGTTCAGACTATAAAGCTGTAGTTAAATAAATACTGCAATGGTAGTATGCTACTGGGACAAGAACAGACAATGATCTGATGGAATAAAATTGAGAGGCAGATACAGGACCATGAACAGAAATATATGGCAGTGCAACAAATGCAACTGGGAAAATAGCAAATTATTCAATAAATGAGTTGGAGAAAATGACATTATGCAGAGAAAAAAACAATCTCCATCCACATCACATACAAATGTACACTGCATATAGATTAATGATGCAAAAAAGTATAATATAAAACTATAAACAATAATATGCAATGCAAAAGAATAACTTGGAGGCACATATGTGGGGAATGATTTCTTAAAAATCGAAACCACACTCAAAGAAAATTTTAAAAATCAGAATTGAGAATACTGTTCAAGGAAGAACCTCACAAATGAAAATCAGAGGTAAATAGAAGATTGGGAGATATTTTCAATTGCTAAAACTATTTAAGAATCTAATTCATATTCTATGTGAAAATCAAGAAAGAAAAAAACCTGCCAGTTGAAAACTGAGTAGATTATTTGTTCCATCAATTCATAGAGGGGGTCATCTATAAGGCCAACAAGCACATGAGCAATTCAAACTCATTAGTAATCAGAAAGATGGACATTATAGCCATGAGGTATTTTACATCACTAGTCACCAAAATTAGAAAGCTAGATAATACCAAATGTTAACAGGCTTGGGGGAATGTGAGAACCCTCAGGAACCACAAGTAGCAGGGTGTTTAGTGCAACCATTCAGAAAGCAACATGATGATACATATTTAGTCTAAATTGTCTTCCTGTGAATGTGCCAAAGAATTCCTCACAGAGGTCCCTACAGGTATTGTTTGATTTGCTTTAAAAATTATAATAATAACACAGAGGAACTGGATAGGTAACAATTGGTAAACACGCACTATATGGTACCAAATATTAGCTAAAAAGGAATGGTCCAGTGATGGCGAACCTTTTAGAGCTTTCAATGACAACAAACAGCCTGCTATGGCACATGTGCTATAGGTTCACCACTACTGGACTATACTAATCATAGCCCCAGGGAAAAAAATCATAAGAACATATTTGTGAGTGAAAACATTAGAATTAAGATCTATCACATTCCCATTTCCATAAATTAAAAATATTTCATGTAAAATAACATAACATTTTTTAGAAGAACTTAAGAACAGAAGAATATATATATTATATATATATATTCATTATCTTTTGTGGAGAAGGGTGGTCAGTGGGAATAAAGGAAACACATCAGTAAATAATAGAGAAGACAGTTCTTGTTCACACCTATGTTGAGCTGCTAAAATGAGAATATGGTTAACTTAATTTTATTGTATAACTTTTTAAAACAAGAGAAAGTATAGAACAAAAAGAGATTTTTAAGTAATATAAAAAATGATATTCAAACAAAAAATTGTAGAATAAGGGTCATGTTCTCTACCTTTGTGCTTTCGTGAAGAAAAGCAGGGCTCAATCTCAGAGAGAGCAAATGTGACACCATAGTCTCTTCTCTCACCTCACGCCCTGAAAATAGAAAAATAAAGCCTCAAGAAAGAAATTGAGGCTTACTTCATTTGGATAATCATATTTTATTTATTTTTGTTAATTTCTTTACCAGAAATTATAAATTACAAGAAGTACAAAATTGATGGTATATTTCTTCTTTTTTTTTCTCCTTTTCCAAGACCTAGGCATCATTATGTAATGGTTAGAATTTTTAGTGGCTTGAAAATAAGGAAATACGTATATTTGAACTATTAATCATTCATTACTTAACAGATTTTGAGGATCATTAGACATAACACAAAAATCTAACAAGAAAACAATATATAGTAAGAAATTCTGATGAACACTTTCATGTTGTAAAATATGGATTATTGATAAAGACATTTTAACTCTTAATTTAGAAGTATTCTTGATTTATTGGGCCATATATATATATATATATATATAATGAATTAGTAATTTGTGTCACAATCATGTCTCAATGCTTCATTGTCATTGAACCAAAAATCACCCTTTATAATCTATCTTGTTAGTTCTTTAAATGTACATAATACATATCAGGAGTCTGTAGCCATGAAAAGCATTTTGAAAATAATCTGATCATCTCTCTATGCCAGGCATTCTGGCCCTTCTTAATCATCTCCCATAAATCTGGTCTTTGACACCGCAGACAAATACAACTTTATTAGTTGAGAATCTGTTTGGCAGCTTCTAAATGGCTTTCTCAAATTGCACTACTCTCACAGTGCAGTAAGTCCTTTCATGTTGATTAAAATATTTGAGGGATACAAACAACAACAAAAGAGTAACAGGAAATCCAGTCATTCCTTTCATCTTCTCAGAGGGAGCTGGTCAGTGCAACCAGCTTGACTTTCTTCAAACAAAACTTCTCTTTCTGTGGCTGAAGAAAGGCTTTGTCAAACACTTATCCTTTGATATGATATGCACTTGACAAAAATCACAGAACAAATCAAGCCCCTGCTTTGAAGAAAACGCTTATTAAAAACCAGAAGCTCTTAAGTGCACTAGGACTTAGTGTGTCGCTAGTGCCATGAAGCCAAATGTCTCTGTGACATAGATTTAAAGTGAAGTCTAAACGTATGGACTTCATGGCTGCAGCTGCCTCCTCACTCTTTTGTTAAATTGCAAGTATACCTTGAAAAATTGTTTAGTTTTAAGTGTATTCTGGAATGTTACTTCTATATTTCATTCCAGTAAGGCATATATTTTATTATGTATGCAGAAAGGAATGTGAGAAAATCTTTATTCTATAGGCTTTGTTTGATGTTTCTTAATCTCCAGCAACATGCCAATCTCTTTTCCAAGAACAAACTAAGCTTTTAAAGAAAAATGCAGAGGTATTCGGGGTCACACTAGATTTCTAATATAGAGAGCCAGATTTGGAAATCCTCATACATTTTTCAGGATCCCACAAGAAGTAAATGATACATTAAAATTAGGATAACCCAAGAGGAGTTTAATAAAAAGATTTTACAAATGTGTGGGAGGGCTGAAGAGTGCACTAGGGATAAAGAAATTGCTTCTGGTCCTTTAAAGGGAAGAGTGTTAGTCACCCTCAGCAACCCTGCAGAAAGAGAACAGGACAATAGATTTCAAAACTTGGCCTTCTTCCCCATTTCTCCCTGGCATTCCCATTGTTCTCACCTAACCAAGAGGCAGGGAGCCTGTCATACAGTTCCTAAAGGTTAGCTTCTCAGGGCCAGAGAAAGGCAGCTGTGGGTTTGTAGGGCACTCAGAAGGTAGCAAACATATATATATCATGACTTCCAACTAAATTGTCCCCAGTGCTAGGTGGTATCTGTTAGGAGAAAACAGCAGACACTTTCCCTAAGTCTTCACTTCAAGTGAAAGGAAACATTCAGAACACTTGGATTTTCTGTGAAAAAGCCCTTTCAGTTTCCAAAAGTGAATTGTGGGAGCTCAGGCAAATTCATAATATAGTTTTTAAAAATTCAAGTACATGTGACTAATAATTTATATTTCGCCAGAATTCCCAACTATGTTTGCATTTCAGTAATAACAAGGGTACCTAAAAATATGTACAAAAATCTAATTGGAAATACTCCATGAAATAGAATATTGTTATAGTAAATAGTTTTAACAAAATATTCTCCTTTTTGTTTCTAGAAATTATCACTGAAGAGAAAGTAAAGATAGAACGTATTTTCTTCAGTAGCTCAGCTCTTTCCAATCTCTAAATATTTTTGCTTTGGTCACTCCTGGCATCCAGACCCAACAAGTCTACAGACAAATTCATGCCTCTTCCTCTCCCCTTCCTGAGATGGGAAGGTGGACATGGCTAAAACTGTCTGGGAAAGGAAGCAGGACAAGATCCCAGGAAACAGAACAGAGCAGTTCCCAAACCCCTACACATGGACTCCTCCCAAGAACTCCACCAGGTTTTTGGTAGGATGGCCTAGACTTGAGGTCAGCCTGACACAAGGACGGTCCACATTGAGGTTTTGCCACGGTGTTCCCCTTGCATGATTGTCCTGCCCTCACACTGTAGGGTGAACTTCTTTTCCTACTTTTATTTGGCCCAAACTCACTCTGCAGAGCCTGTTTCTCTTCCTACCTTTAATAAACTTTGCTACCTTTTGCACTAGCCTTGACCAATTCTTTGCTCAGGACAGAAAGAATCTAGAAATCACCTCCAGGAGACTTCAGTACCCCCAAATCTAGTAACAATCCTAAGACTAATAACTTCATTACTGGTGGAATGATGTGAGGCTGAAACCATTTAGCATAAATATCCAATGGAATTTGACATTTTATTGATTATTAGAGAATTATATTTTTAAAATATCTACATTAGAAATGTAATGAAACTTTGTGTCCAAACTATAAGTAAGAAATACAGCAGGAAAAGCTATAATTTATTTGTTATTCTTAGGTGACCAGGATTTCATAAGGATGAGCAATGATTTACAGATGAGTTCCTTGTACTTAGTAAAGTACAATGTATGGGGAATTTGATCCAAGAATCTTTATCAGTTACATTAAAATAATAGTCTTTAAAGGAAATGAATATATGCATTATTTACCTGTCAAACTCAACAAAATTCATAAATGTAGTGTAAATAATTAGGGGATAGTAAAAATTGCACAGATTTCATTATAAAAGTATAGGCAACAAGCAGGTGTACATGCCAAATCTGGGGCCAATTATCTGTATGATATAGGCAGTTCTAAAGTGCATGAGGGTATGAATGAAACAAGATGGCTGATGAGTTGATGACTATTGTAGTGAGTGTAGGTATTTATGGGGTTTAGTGCCAACACTGTACAGGAAAATAAAATGTAGACTATATATATGTAATTCCAAATTTTCTAGTCACCATATTTGAAAAGGTAAAATGAAATGGTAAAATCTGTTTAACTTTTTATTTACCTCAACATAGGCAAGATTTTTTTAACATGTCACTAACCACATTTGAAGTGCTCTGTAGTCACTTAATTTAGCGATTATTATACTGAAAATGGAGTTATCTGCTTTATTTTACACTTCTATGAAAATGTAGAATATGTTTTCCAGGATAAAAAAATTTTATGACAAAGATCTGTCCCTCTCTTTTAATAGCCATTTCCCCCATCTATATATTGAAGGAGATATGCTGGTCATTAGATACTGTCTAAGTTTCCTTCTAATTATCAATTTCCTAGTTTCCTTTTCCAAAGCAACCTTGTTCCGGATTTTTGCTACTCCATAGGGAAAATAAATTCATATTTTTAAAAAGCAATTTCCTTATGTTCTGTATTAGTCCGATTTCCATTGCTGGGACAAAATACCTAACACCTCACAACTTAAAGGAGGAAAGGTTTATTTTGGCTCACAGTGTCATTTCGTGATTCATTGGCTTCAAAACAGATATGTCATAGCAAAGGGGGATGGTAAAGGAAAGCTATTCAACTCATGGCAGCTGGGGAAAAGAGCAGGTTAGAAAAAGCCAGAGAAGTAAAGCCAGGGGTCAACTGTAGTCCTGTAGTCCCCAGTGTCATGCCCCTCAATGACCCACTTCCTTCAATTAGGCCCCGCCTCCATTCAGCTCTGAACTCATCAATGATTTTATCCACTGATGAGGTTGGCACCCTAGTAATCCAATCACCTCTCCATAGTCTCTTAATGCAGTTGAGGTGACAATAAAGATTGACTGGTAAACACTTTCAAAACGATGTAACCAGAAAATTGTTATTCTGTATTTACTAAGGGATATTTGGAGACAAATCACCAAATACGTATAAAGTAATTTTTCTTCTGCTTTAAGACCAAAAGGCAATAAATGAGCTCAGTTTGCATTACCACTGCTTTATTTGCTCAGTTTTTCCTTTCATACAATAAGATTTACTGCCTAGCCAGTGCTAGGTCCTTATAATAGATGGACATGTGAGCACTGGTAAATGAAAAATACAAACATAACCCATAATCTGTGTTCATTATGAAATTTTTGAAAAAATACAAATTAAAATGTCCAATGAATTTTTGCCATATTTTAAAAAATTTAGTTCAACAACTTCATGGATTTATCGTAGTTATCCGTTTACTTTTATGTTCCAAATCATTTTGAATTTTTTTCATGTTTTGATTCAATTGTATTTATAGTTTCAGACACATTCTATTCAAAACATATATTTAAATGAATGTTCCTGTAAAAAAATGACTTTTTGTAATAGCCAGCTTGATGACCACAGCCAAACTAATTTTAATTTGATTGTTTTCATGGTCGGTAGAACCATCCTGCTCCATTGCTTCGATAGATTAACCTTACCGGTAAGTGTATTCCTGGTGTCGTTTTGAAGAAAAGCGCTAGATGCCTCTTTTATTCTTATAAAATAGAAGCTGCATACTTGACCAATTTTAACAGAACCTGATATATATATATAAATACATACATATATTTGAGGCTTACACAGTTTATCTTTTATATATATGAAGGTTATTTGCAACATTTAAAAAGTTGATTCCCAGAATAAATCTCTGTCATTTTTAATAGGAAACTATTTTTGATAAAATTACATGATCATTCATAGTTTTAAAATCAATTTTCATAGGATTATTTAGGGACCCATTTGCTATAATCAACTTCTTTATTTATAGTAATTTTATTAAAATATAAATAGAATTTATAAGATTAAAATTTATATAAATATCTAAGGAGATAACTGTGATATACTTATCGATATTTTTTTCCACAGTTACACTGCAACCTTAGGGTACACACAGTATCTCATCTGAAATGTGAGAAAATGTTTTTGTGTTCTATATTTACTCTTTTAGTTGTTAATTTAAAAACTGTGGTTGATCTCCTTTTGTACCCTTACTCATGTAGGTGAGCAAAATTTCAGGGTGTGTGAGGTAATCCTAAAAAAATAAAATTCAGACCCTAAAATCAAATACACACTTTTCTATGATCTAAGGTCCTTCAGTATTACTCTCCATAGAAGGAAAATTGATTATGGAGACATTACAAAGACAAATCAAAAAAAGATACCATGGATCTTTTTTTTTCATTTTATCAGCTTATCTGGTCTTTATTATCTGTTAGCTTCCAGCCTACTTATTCTACAACATTCATGAAAAAAAAAAAAGATCCACTTCCCTTAATGGAACTAAAAATCTATTGGCATTAACAGGAACAGACCTCTTTACCCAGTTATGGGAATAAAGGTTGATTCTCAATTATGGGAATAGAGGTTGCTCCCCGGAATTAGCAGTCCTTAAATACAGAATGGAGGAGGGCAGGTAAGAAAAGAATGAGTAGAAAAGGAATAGAATTATTTTGTTCTCCTTAAACACTCATTTCTGCTTACCTAATGACTAAAACATGTAAAAGTGTGAGTTGAATTTTATTAATTCAACAGGCAACTAATACTGCCATAAACGTATACTCAAGGATCTCAGTGTTTTATCACATAAGCTCGGTATCTATGGCTCTCAACTTTTACACCAAAATAAAAGATGAAGAATAATTTAAATAAAAGAAAAATTGTTCACTCATAACACTTTCACTATTGCATAGATGGAGAGGACAATGAACAGGGAATATGCAAGGAAGATGGCAGTAGGCAGGCATTGGTGCACTCAGGAAGAAATAGCAGCAGTATCTAAAGGACAGGATGCGATCATCACTTTAGCACACATTGAACAAACATATATTAAAATGTACTGCATCCCAGCCAAAGTGATAAACAAATATAAAAGGAAATGTAGATGTCTCTCTTAAAGATCTCTAGAGGGAAAGACACATTTTCATGAGTAAATGTAACACAGGTTGAAACTGATAAATCTTAAAGAGACTTAGATTTTCCTTGAGGGGTAACAACATAGGCAGCTTGTTCTTACTGTGCTTCCTAATTTAACACAGCATACAGTTCTCTGAGGTCACTTAATAACTGCCAGTTGGCAAATGGATAAATGCCTGTGGTTGGGAGCAAGAGATGAGTGTGTTATCGCACCAATACCCCAGGAGCTCATATGGGATAAAGTGGTGGCACCTTTGGCAGTGACAGCTACACAGTGACTCCCAGTGGTCATAAAGTGAACTTCATCTTTAATCACAACAGTATGGTATATAATTTAATGTAGTATATTTATATATGACTACTGCATATATATATTATATGTAATTAGGAATAACTAAATCCATAACCACTTTAACAAACCCTGATAATAATTCTAAAAAGTGAAAAGTATATGTGGAACACACAATGATGTGAGATAAATGAGCAATAATGTTCTTTCCAATTCCAAAAGCTGTATTCTGTGATTTTAAACTAATTTTCTAATATCACTGATATTCTGTTAAACTTAACATGAAGAAGAATAAATAGAAAATAAGTTGATTCCTAACTATGCATTGTTTCTAAACTAATGAGAATCCCTTTCTTGGGAAAACAAATGAGAGTGTTTTTTCTGAATTTTGACTAAAAATCAGAAGGCATTTTTATTTACTCAGAACAAATTATTTGTTTGATAAGAATTTCAAATTATTCCAGTTACTTGTAAACTATATACATTTTCTTCCTTTGTTAAAAAAAGACTAAAATGGTCTTTTTTTTTTTTTTGGCCTGTTACATAAGTATTTCCATTGATCTATAACATCTCTATCAATACAAGTAAAAAGTGACTAATACAAGCAGGTCATTCTAACATATTAGCACTTACTGTGTTCAATAAAATTTTAGAAACAAATCAGTGCCAACTACATGTCGAGCATGATGAGAAGTACCGGAAAATAATGATGGGTAAAACTCAGTACCCAAGAATTTAGGGTCCAGGGAAGAAGACAGACTTCAATGTTCTCCAGGAGCCAGAGAAAACTTAAAGAAAATAATAGAAACCAGTAACATGAAATAACTTATCATAGTTATAACAGCACCCTGACATAGAGCTCTCTAATGTTATACATATCCCAAATCCAACCATTCCACCAGCAATTGTCATCTTCTGTATATTCTTTTTTTTATTTATTAAATTCTTTTATTGGTACATTGTAGGTATACAACACAATTACATTTCTCATTGGGAATTGTACCTTTACATAATGCATCTTGGTTCTCATTTTTGCCCCATTCCTAGCCCTCCCTTCACCCCCTCCACCCTTCCCTATTTACAAAGACTTTATTTCCATCTTTTCCATTTCTCAGCATTTTTCCTTTCTCTTCTTTCCTTTCCCCTGCCCCTCCCACTACCCCTACCCCTTTGCACCTTTTCTTCCTATTTTACATTATTGATTATTCATTCTAATCATTGGTACATTTTAGGTATACAATATAATGACATTCATCATTGGAAATTTGCACCGGAATAGCTTGATTTGATGCTGTTGTCAACAATTCTGTTCCTGCATATTAAATTAGACAAAGGCTCTGAATCAGACATCAGACAGAAAGAAAAAAAGGAATGGAGGGAAAAGAAGACTTAAGGTACATACTGAAATCCTTAGAGAAATTCCCAGTGAAGTTTTGAACTAGAAAACTCAAGCTTCAAGATGCTCTGTATTACCATGTCAGTGTCCAAGGGGATTCTTTATCCCCCAAAGAAAACACATTGAATGAAATGATAACACTGTCCTAAAACTGGATGCTTAAAGTGACAGACATCTGTTCATGTAGACTGACCCCTAGTGTTATAAACTAACTGCTGCAGAAAGACTACCTTCCTAAGAGATGGCTTCCCTTCAAAATGTAGTGTCACAGGGGTTCATAAACATGAACGTTTAGAGTGAAATATATTCCCCTCTCTGGAACCTAAACAAACATAATCTACAAAAATTATAATGACAAAGAAAGCAATTTAACAGGAAACATATCCATCTAGAGTCAATAAGACTATCTCCTTCAAATAACTACATGTGTGCTGTTCTGTCATCCTTGCTATTGTCAACACATCTGTGTATCTCTAAGACTGCATTTTAAAAATCTTCATAATTGGCCATCATATTTGGTAGCAAAGATTCTTTTTCATTGTCAAAATTTATTTCAGTGTTTTGATATGCCACAAAATAACCTAAACTAATTAGAAACACTTTCTATAGGTAATCTGTAAGTTTTCTAGTAATAAAAGACTAAAACATATCTCATTAACATGTTTACCAAAATAATTACAAATAAGTTGAAAATGCTAGTTATTTATTTTTCTTAAATTCTTTTACTGGTACATTTTAGGTATACAATACATTTACATTTATCTTTGTGTGCTTGTACCTGTACATGATGTATCATGGTTCTCATTTTTCCCCATTACCTGTGCTCCCTTTACCCCTAAACCCTTCCCTATTTACATACTTGGTTTCCATTTTTTTTTCTTTTCTCATAATTTTTCCTTTCCATTCTTTCCTTTCCCCTTCCCCTCCCACCACCCCACCCCTTTAGACCTTTTCCTATTTCAAAGTATCAATTATTAGTTATTAATCCTTTTAGTCCTTATTTACACTCTCAGTTTCTCACACTAGAGAAACTATTTGGTATTTACACACGTGTGTCTTATTTATTTCACTTAAGCGTATGGCCTCAATATGCATCCATTTAGCTATAAATGACTCTAGTTTCTCTTTCTTTATGGCTGAGTAGGACTCCATTTTATAAAAAAGAAAAACCCACATCTTCTTTATCCAGTTTCCACTTGATGGGCACTTGGGCTATTTCCAAGCTTTAGCTATTATAAACTGTGCCACGATAAACATAGGTAAGAAAATGCTAGTTAAAATGAAGGACTTCTTTTCTTTTGTCTTGTACCAGGGATTGAACATGTGCTAAGCTAACACTGTAGCATTTGGCTTACATTCCCAGGGCCCTTTCTCTTTTAATTTTATTTTGAGAAAGGGACTGGATCACTTGTCCAGACTGGCCTCAAACTTGTGATTTTCCTGACTCAGTCTCCTAAGCAGTTAGGATTACAAATGTGTGCTGCCATATTCAACATGCTGTGCTTCTTTTTATAATGAAACAAGAATTACATATCAAAATCAAAATCACATTTAGATTTAAGTTATGATGACATAGCAATAAGTAAATGATTTCTTACAAACAAAATTAGAAGGGAATGACCTCTTCTCCCCATCAATGTAAAACACGGATTACCTAAAATAATCTTTATTGTAATTGGGGAGTTTAGAAATGTAATCACCTACAGTGGTCAAATAAGGTCTCCTGTGTACCTTTACTTTCTGCCAGATGTTCTTTCTTCCACTTCGCTTTTGGTCTCCCAAAAGAAAATTAGAAAAGCCATTATACATCAGGCACTCTTTCCCTTTTTGCTTCTCAGAGAGAACTATTTCTCTTTTGCTTTTCTGCCATCCCCAGTAGATAAGCCTTTGTGTCACCTATGAGGAAGCAGAAAAAGATTGTCGCTCAAAATCTGTTTGTTAAAGGATTCATGTAGTATATAGCCACCTATTTTTTTAAAATGGTCTTTGCTACTACCATATTAGAGAACAAAATAACAATACAGCAAATGACAGCATGGGAGTCATCTTGTTCTCCACACAAAACATCTATTACAATGCATAGCAGTCCATGTATATAATAAAGGATCTATAACCTAATTTTATGAAGTACATATTAATTAAAAGTAAAATCAAAAGAAATGAAATAGTATGTGTAAGCTATTTGAAGTATAACAGGTTTAACCTGAAAGAACTCTACAAATTTAAGATTTCTTAAACCCAAGCTATCAATAAACTTCTAAAGGATGTAGCTTCTGTTAAGCTGTTGGTGTCCTGGCAAAGAAAAGTAGCTTTGAAATTGCTCTTCTCTTTCTACAAATAAAATGTACTATAACTAAAGAAATTAATGAAAGGAAGGAGACTGTTATGGTTTGTGTTTAGATGTCTCCCCCAAAGCCTCATTTTTTTTCAGAGGTGGCTGAATCTAGAGGGTGTGATTGATTCATGGTGGGCTAGGCCTGAAGGCACTAGGATTAAGGGCATAAGTGCTACCCACCCTAAGTAGTCAGAACAAGATAAAAGGGGCAGAGGTGCCTAATCGTGCGGGAGATGCTGAATCAGCCTGCTGCAGACAGGCAGGTCTGTGCATGCCCTACTGAGGTCCCGAGTCATGCGGAAGACGCCTAATCACCCCGCTGCAGAGAGACAGGAATGCCCACGCACTACCGAGGTCCCGAGTAGCACAGAACACGCTGAATCAGCCCACTGCAGACAGGCAGGTCTGTGCACCCCTGACCGAGGTCCCGAGTCACACGAAAGATGCCAAATCACCCTGCTGCAGACAGGCAGCCACCTGGTTCCACACTACAAAGATGCAGAGGACACCAGACCACCAGACCAAGGTAGTCAGTCCCGCTGCTCCTGGACCAGAGGTAGGGGCTTCTGAGCCGCCATAACACTGCTCCTGGTGCACAGGAAGGGGCTTCCCAGCCACCATCCCTTCTGATGCTCCCAGCCCACAGGAAAGGGCTTCTGGGTGACCATCTCTATCACTGCTCCCGGCCCCTGTTCCACCTCTCCCAGCTCAGAGGAGGTAATCCTTGCAGGCGCTAACATCCACTGCCCCCGCCACAGTTGAAGTGAGAAAACACGTAAATAAGTCTCAAAACCAGACTTGTAGATCACCTATAGCAAGCCCAAAGGGAAATGAGATGGAACGCTCTGATACTCAACCACCTGGACCCACTGAACTGGCAACAAAAGGGGATCTGGAAAAAAGGAAATCAGAAATAATTTCTCAGATAATAGGAGAAATTGTGCCCCTAGTGCAAGACATGATGAATAAATCTAGAGAGGAGCTCAGGAACATGATGGAATCCCAACATAAGAAACAAATGGAATCAATAAAACAGATGCAAATAGATTTCCAGGACATGAAAAACTCCATTGAAAGTCTACATGGCAGAATGAGCCAATGTGAGGACAGAATTTCAGATATAGAAGATAAGATTGCAATTAGTGACCAGGAAAAGAAAAATTGTTTCAAAATTATAAGGGAACATGAGAAATCAATCCAGCAGCTGCTAGATGATGCAAAGAAGAATAACATAAGACTGATTGGGCTCAATGAAGAAACAGGAGAGAGTGGAGATGACATAAAAAAATCTCTTTACAGAAATAATGGCAGAAAACTTCCCAAGCAGGGGAAAAGAGCTTGACATACAGATAAGTGAGGCATATAGGACTCCAAATAGCCTTGAGCAAAAAAAAATCTACACATGGGCATATAATTGTTAAGATTCCAGAAACACAACAGAAGGACAAAGTTCTCCAAGCAGTCAGAGAAAAGAAACAAATCACATACAAAGGAAAGCCCATCAGAATCACAGCAGACTTCTCAACACAAACCATCAGGGCAAGAAGAGCTTGGAGTGACATATTCCAAGCCCTAGAAGAAAACAGCCTCCAACCCAGATTGATGTACCCTGCAAACTATCTTTCAAAATGGATGGAGAAATAAGATACTTTCATGACAAAGAGCACCTTAGGAATTTTGTGAATACCAAACCAGCACTCCAAAGAATTTTACACAATATCCTTGGAACAGACATTGAGGATCACAACCCCAGGAAGCAAAGCAGAATAAACCCATCTGGCATGACAAGAAATTAAATGTAAAGGGAGAGAACCCAACAAAAAGAAAAAGTCATGGCAATGACAAGTCAATACGTTTCAGTTATAACCATCAATGTTAATGGTCTCAATTCACCAATCAAAAGAAATAGACTGGCAGAATGGGTCAAGAAGCAAGATCCAACAATATGCTGCAAACAAGAAACACACTTAATTTAAAAGGAAACTCATAGACTGAAAGTTAAAGGGTGGAAAATAATACTCTATGTGACAGGAACCTGAAAAAAGCAGGAGTAGCTGTCCTCTTTGCAGATCAAGTAGATTTCAAACCAACACTGATTAAGAGAGACGAAGAAGGACACTACATCCTTGTAAAGGGAAGAATCCAAGAGGAAGAGATGACAATCATAAATATCTATGCACCAAACACTAGTGCACCCAAATATATAAAACAAATACTAATGGACATGAAAAGTCATATATGCACTAATACAATTGTAGTGGGGGACCTCAACACCCCACTGTCACAAATAGATAGATCAACTAGACTAAAAATAAGTAAGGAAATACTAGAACTCAATCGAACTCTTGAATAAATGAACTTAACAGATGTTTACAGAGTCTTTCACCCGACAAAATCAGAATACACATTCTTCTCAGCTGCACATGGGTCATTCTCCAAAATACACCACATACTCACACATAAAACTTGTTTAAGTAAGTGCAAAGAAATTGAAGTTATCCCCTGTATATTATCAGACCATAGTGCGATGAAATTGGAGATCCATAGCAAAAGAAACTCAAAAAATTTCATAAACACATGGAAATTGAACAACACACTTCTGAATAACCAATGGGTCACAGAGGAAATTAAAGAAGAAATCAGACAGTTCCTTCAATTAAATGACAATGACAATACAACATATCGGAATCTATGGGACACAATGAAAGCAGTCTTACGAGGGAAATTCATAGCAGTGAATACACATATTAGGAAAACAGAACGATCCCAATTAAACAACCTGATGCTGAACTTCAAGCTTCTAGAAAAAGAAGAGCAGGACAACCCCAAAGCTCATACAAGGGAGGAAATTATGAAGATCAGGGGAGAAATCAATGCAATGGAGACTAAGAGAACGATACAAAAAATCAATGAAGCCAAGAGTTGGTTCTTTGAAAGAATCAACAAAATTGACAAACCTTTGGCCACCCTTGTCAGAAAAAGGAAAGAAAAGGCCCAAATCCATGCAATTAGGACTGAAAAGGGTGAAATTACAACAGACCCAGCAGAAATCCAGAGGATCATCAATACTTACTTCTAGAACCTATACGCCAATAAGATGGACAACACAGAAGAAATGGACAGATTCCTAGATACATATGAATTACCAAAGTTGAATGAAGAAGACCTAAAAATTCTGAACAACCCAGTATCAACCAATGAAATTGAAAATACAATTAAAAGCTTATCAACTAAGAAAAGCCCAGGCCCTGATGGCTTCACTGCTGAATTCTACAAGACATTTAAAGAGGAACTACTGCCACTACTATTTAAATTCTTCAATGAAATTGAAAGGGAAGCAGTACTCCCAAATTCATTCCTGGAAGCAAGCATCACCTTGATCCCCAAAGCAGAGAAAGACCCAACTGGAAAAGAGAACTAGAAGCCAATCTCACTAATGAACATAGATGCAAAAATCCTTACTAAGATAATGGCAAACAGAATGCAGAAGATCATCAAGAAGATCATACACCCTGATCAAGTGGGATTCATCCCAGGGATGCAGGGATGATTCAATATATGCAAATCAATCAATGTAATACACTATATCAATGGAGCCAAAGACAAAAACCATATGATTATCTCCATAGATGCAGAAAAAGCATTTGACAAAATCTAACATGCATTTGTGATAAAAACCCTACAAAAAATTGGAATAGATGGTCTCTACCTCAAAGTGATAGAAGCCATCTATGAAAAACCAACAGCCAATATCATACTAAATGGTCAAAAACTGAAATCCTTCACACTAAAATCAGGAACAAGACAAAGATGGCCACTATCGCCACTCTTGTTCAATATAGTTGTGGAAACATTAGCCACAGCAATTAGACAAGAGAAAGAAATAAAAGGAATAAAGATAGGAAATGAAGAAGTCAAATTGTCATTATTTGCAGATGACATGATACTCTATATAGAAGACCCCAAGAACTTCACCAAAAGTCTTCTAGACTTAATAACCAAATTCCGTCAAGTAGCTGGTTACAAGGTCAACACACAAAAATCAATAGCTTTCCTCTACACCAATGACAGACTCACTGAGAGAGAAAAAGGACAAATAATTCCTTTCACAATAGCATCCAAAAAACTGAAATACCTAGGAATCAACCTAATGAAAGTAATCAAAGACCTCTTCTCTGAAAACTATGGCACTCTGAAAAGAGAGATTGAAGATGATATCAGAAAATGGACAGATATCCCCTGCTCCTGGGTAGGAAGGATTAATATAGTGAAAATGGTCATACTGCCAAAACTGCTATATAGATTTAATGCAATTCCAATTGAGATCCCAGCAGCATACTTCATGGACCTTGAGAAAATGATCCAAAAATTCATTTGGAACAAGAAGAGACCCAGAATAGCAAAAGCCATTCTAGGTAACAGAGACATGGCAGGGGGTATCACAATCCCTAACCTGCAACTCTACTACAAAGCTACTGTGATAAAACAGCATGGTACTGGCAAAGAACCAGACTTGAGGACCAATGGAACAGATTAGAAGATGCAGAAACAATGCCAGACACACTCAGCCATCTCATCCTCGATAAAGGAGCCAAACACCCTCACTGGAGGAAAGATAGCTTCTTCAATAAATGGTGCTGGAATAATTGGGCTTCGACTTGCCAAAGATTAAAACTAGACCTGTATCTCTCACCATGCACTAAACTAATATCAAAATGGATCTAAATATTAAAATAGAAACTCTGAACCAGATGGAACAGAGGTTAGGTAGAACCCTTGAAGACTTCGGTGTAGGGGAAGATTTTATGAACAAAACCTCAGTTGCCCGTGAACTAGCACAAACAATCAACAAATGGGATCTCTTCTTATTAAAAGGCTTCTGCACAGCAAGAGAAACCACCAGCAGTGTGAAGAGACAACCCACAATGTGGGAAAAAATCTTCACCTGCTCTTCCTCAGACAAAGTTCTACTATCTCAAATCTATAAAGAACTTAGAAAGATCAGACCTCCCAAATTGAAAGACCCAATCCGAAAATGGGCATCTGAAATGAACAGACATTTCTCAGACAAAGAAGTAGAAATAGCAAATAAATACATGAAAAAATGTTCAACATCACTGGTCATTCGAGAGATGCCAATGAAAACAACACTGAGATTCTACTTCACTCCAGAAAGAATGGCTGCTATCATGAAATCAACCAATAACAAATGCTGGCGGGGCTGTGGGCAAAGAGGAACCCTGCTCTACTTTTGGTGGGAGTGTAGACTGGTGCAACCACTGTGGAAATCAGTATGGAGATACCTCAAAGAACTAGGACTGGAAGTCCCATTTGACCCCACTCTTCCACTGCTGGGGATCTTCCCCAAAGAATTAAAAGAATCATACCACAGTGATATATGTGCACCCATGTTCATAGCAGCACAGTTTGTAATAGCTAAAATTTGGAAACAGCCCAAATGCCCATCAACTGGAGACTGGATAAAGAAAATGTGGGTTTTTTAATAAAATGGAGTGATACTCAGCCATAAAAAATGAGAACTTAGAGACATTTATAGCTAAGTGGATGCACCTTGAGGCGATACTCTTAAGTGAAATAAATAGGACACACATGAATACATACTGGATAGTTTCTCTGGCGTGAGAAACTGAGAGTGTAAATAAGGACTAAATGTATAATAGGTAATGTGAAATAGGAAGAAAAGGGGCAAAGCGGAAGGAAGTGGGAGGGCTAGGGGAAAGGATAGAAGGGAATGGGATTAATATGAGAAAATGGAAAAATAGGAACAAAATCTTTGTAAGTAGGGAGGACTGGAGGGGTTGAAGGGAGGGCTGGGCAAGGGTGAAAAATAAGAACCAAGAGAGACTATGTAAAGGTGCAAATTTCCAATGATGAATGTCATTATATTGTATATGTAAAATGTACCAATGATTAGAATGAATAATTGATAATATAAAATAGGAAGAAAAGGTTCAAATGGGTAGGGGTAGTGGGAGGGGCAGGGGAAAGGGAAGAAGGGAAAAGAAAAATGATGAGAAATGGAAAAAAAGGAAATAAAGTCTTCATAAATAGGGAAGGGTGGAGAGGGTGAAGGGAGGGCTAGGAATGGGGAAAAAATAAGAACCAAGATGCGTTATGTAAAGGTACAATTCCCAATGAGAAATGTAATTGTGTTGTATACCTACAATATACCAATAAAAGAATTTAATTTAAAAAAAAAAAGGAAACGCAAAACCTAAAAAAAAATTTAAAAAAAAGATACAAGGGGCAGAAAGATGCCATGAACTGTTGCCTTCTGCCATGTGCCGTTCTGCCTTGGAGCCAGCTGATTATGGACTGCAGCCTAGACAAATTGTGAGCTAAATAAACATTTCCCCCTTTACTACTGGGTGTTGAGTATTTTGTCTCAGCAATGAGAAAAGTAACTATGACAAAAACAAATTATTCTTGATAAAAATAAGGAATTTGGTCAATAATAGAGAGAACAAACTAACAAATACCCACTTGTAGCATTACATATTCTGTATTCCATTAAAAAAATCAAACCACTTTAGAAACTCAAGTTATAAAGTTGAGCAGCTCTGAATTCCATCCTGCTTTTTGCATATAATTGCAATGCCTATAGTAGTAATTCTCTGTAAAAAAGAAAAAAAGAAAGAAAGAAAGCAAGGAAGCAAGAAAGCAAGCAAGCAAGGAAGGAAGGAAGGGGGAGAGAGAGAGAGAGAGAGAGAGAGAGAGAGAGAGAGAGAGAGAGAAAGAAAGAAAGAAAGAAAGAAAGAAAGAAAGAAAGAAAGAAAGAAAGAAAGAAAGAAAGAAAGAAAAGAAAAGAAAGAGAAAAGGAAAGAAATTTGTATCAGGCTGGAAGAAGAAGAAATGTTTTCAAATATATATTTTTTCTAGAAAACAGTCTATAATTCACTATAATTTCCAAGTCAGTTGTAATAAAGTTTTCCTTCAGTTGTTTTTTCTGCCTGTTCTTCCTGCAAAACTGTTATCTTCAAAAGAAATTTTACATCTATTTTTCTAAAATCCTATACATGTAGGTTAGTAACTCTGATAAAATTATTTATTTATTTATATTTAAATTTTTCCATTGTATTGTAACTGCTTCCCTGAACAACTGGGACTGGTCTACAAGGTGTGGAACTCAACAACTAATCCTTCTTTATATTTCAAACTGGTTAGTAACAGTCATGTCTGTTCAAAGACATTTTATCATACTTCCTGCTCTTCATCTTACAATTAGTGTTTTAGAAATCTCTCATCTGGTCCAATAGTTCTCATCACTTATATCTCTACAAATGAATCTGTAATTCAGTTGCAAAGATTTGAAAGTTTACTATCAACAAAGAGTATTTACACAAAAGCAAGGACAAGTTCCCAAATCGCACAAAAGTAAAACCTTCAGAAACAAACTGAAAGAAGAGAAATTCTTTTTTCCATGTGTCCTAATTGTAAGTCCCACTGCAATCCTCTATTTGTCTTGCTGTATTTTAAAAATACATGTTCTTCCCTTATAGTAAAGTCATGCCAGTGATCTATCACAGCAAACAGATCCAGATGGAAAGCAAGAAAAATGTTCTCCAATTCACACTACGGAATGGACAAAGGGGCTTAGGTTTAATATCCAGTACTACATAAATAAGTCTCTTAGGTACCCTTATATTCTCCAGTTTAGAAAATGTTTAATCTCAACATGTGGAAGATGCAGTCAGTCACATAGGGCTATTATTTGGAGTAGGTCTTGCCCTCCCTCTCTCCTACAGTGCTCCATAGAGTGATGAGCAAATGTATTCCCCTTACAGTTAAAGAGTTTGGAAATTAAAACTATCTACCCAGAGGTAGATAAGTAAAATCTCACTTTATGAAAGCTTTCCAGATGTTTTTACATCCGCTTCTTTCCCTTAAGGCAAACCAATGAGGAAAACTCTGATATTTTAAATTCTCTTTTGTCTGACAGTTTTTCCCGCACAGGTTAAGATCTTTGTATAATAGTTTTTTCTTCTTCTTTTTTTTCTTTTTTTGGCAAAATGACATCCACAGTCAAATATACACTGTAAGGACTCAAATGTTTTGTTTCTCCTAAGCTCCACTATGACTGGATGTCAATGTACTTGCTTTGACATAGGAAATCCTAACAGAGAAATTTCAATTACATACATTATGTTCTTTCCTGAGTAGTCCCTATTGCCAGACTAAAAGTCAGTCAAACATAAATGTCACTTCAGTCATTTCAAATAGGTTGCAAAAAATTGGAGTAGTCCAGTCTCCTTTTAAGCTGACTGATCCATGATAATACTTCATCATTACTAAAACCAAGTCTTCAAGGATTTCAACACTTTATTTTCCCTCTGCCTCCCAAGACATAAGTAGGTTGTTAATGTAGTGTTCTATAATTTTTAGGGACAGGCACTTAAGAATAAAGTATCAACCAATATGAGAAAGTGAGATGGTGGTGAATATGGCACAGAACAAGGAAATAAATGTGATATAAAGTATTCACAGAGATTCAGGATTCAACAGACATTTATTACAGTTTTTTGAGCCCTAGAAATTTGAAATGTCTTACATTATGAAAGAGGATGAAACATGATTGATTTTGTTTTTCACTGTAGTCTAAAATAATTTACTAAGCCCTGTGTAAACACATAGTAATTCTGTGAGAGCATATTTTGCTTTACTAATAATGTATTTTGCAAACAAAGCCTTTAAGGGTAATAGGTTCTCTATACTAAGCTCCAAATAATGCCTCTATGTCTGAGTTGAAAGTAATAAAAGATCAGCAGACATCATCAATATCTGATGATTTTTCATCATTGCCTCACAAGATCATTTCAATCCAACAAAGATTTATTGGAAGTATATTTAATAGCAAGACAAACCCTACTCCAGGTTATTACTAGTTTTGTACATATGTTCTAATGAACAATTTTTAGAATATTCCAATTATGGAGATATTTTCTCTTGTTAGGAGGGAAATAATCATAACAAAATCTGACTTGTTAACCAAAGTAGGGAAAACAAAGTTCAATTCTTGTCATTTTTTAAGGGTTCTAGGGAAGAAATCTGGATGATTGTCAAAATGCAAGATTATATTACTTGACAAAAAGTATAAAATTTTAATTCTCATTTTTGTTTTCATATGCTATTTTGGAACTGATAGAAGATCAGAAATATGAAACTGCTCATAATAATGATGCTTGTGAAAAATCTGAATGTTCTCCATTTTTTTCCTAGAAGTTTTGCCATAGTCTATATTTTTCAACCAAAATATATTAAAATTTGTGCTTTTAGCAAAAAATTTTGCTGTTTCCATTAAAAACCACAAAGATTGAAGGAGTAGTTTCTTTTTGTGTGTTCAAGAATCTTTAGGATAAGAGTTACACAAATGCAAGGAGTGTTGAACCAGAAAAGAGAAACAAAAGTGAAATCCAAGAAAGCTTATCCACCCATCTCATGGCAAGTTCTTATTAAGTGAACAGTTCATGGGAACAAGGACTTGATGGTTGCCAAATGCTAATTAAGTATCAGTTTTTAAGTAGATAGAATATAGAATAAATAAAGAGCCTGCTTTATCAGTGACTCAGGCATAAGCAGGACTTTATTTTGAATTAAAATGACTAACCAAATATTAACTAAGACCCTCTATGTGGCAACCAACTCTGATAGACACTGTAACTAGATAACTATCTATTAAGAAATATGTTTAAAAATAGGAGTTAAGACAATTGTACACAGAATTAAATTTACAACTATAAGTTTGTCTGTAATCCTTCTTACTTGGCTGGAAGATAAAACCTACAAGAAACAAAATTAAACATCAATTAACCTGTAATTTTCCAGAGATAAAAAAAAGAAACATGGCATTTTTTACTATTTATTTTAATAATTTCTGTATTGCCCAATGGTGTTCAGTTATTTAACACACAATTTGTTTAACCCATATTTTACATATTATGTTTTAAAGTCTTCACAGTAATAAATATCTTTGAATTATTTGTGAGAGTAACCTTTGAACAAGTCATAGTCTGGAAAATATGCAAACAGCCAATAACATCCTATGAGTGATGTTCTACTTTGTTAAATGGATGAAAATATGTACTGTGGGATTTAGAAACTAAAACTCTCCAAAGAAATCAATAACATTTGTTCCTTAATTCTGGTTTCTTTAGAGAACACTTTAGCAATTCCAATCCTTTGGAAGTTGCAAATATATGGCAAATAAAAACATGGAATAAGACTGTGGGACTGCATAACCTTTGTTCCTTTTTCTCCAGCCCCATTGTGATTAAAATGTGAGTTAATGGATGGCGATGCTTGTTAGTCTAGGGACGCTAGATAGGGATCTGTAACAGACCTAGAGTCCCAGATAGTCTAGGGACGCTAGATAGGGATCTGTAACAGACCTAGAGTCCCAGAGTAAACTACTCAACTCTTTGTTTATCCGGAACTGATATTCCAGGCACCACAATTGTTAGAACAAGCTGCAGATGTCTGCTAACCATCAATATGTGACGGTTGACCACTAACCTTTGTCCCCTTTTCTTTAATATGTTAACTTCCCCCTCACCCCCCTATAAAAACAGCCTCGGACTCTGAGCCAGTTGCCTCTCTAAGCTATTTTGCTTCAGGAGTGCCTGCTGGCCAGACTAATAAAGGTCTGTTTCCCAACTTGTCCGGTGTGTTCCTTCCCGGGTGTTCTTCGCTGTAGTCAACTCCTTGGAGCGTTTGGTAAGGCTCTCAGTCTTACATTCTGAAGGCACCACTGGGATTCCTGGGTGTGCTTCACTATAGTCAGCTCCTCAGAGAGTTTGGTAAGGCCCTCGGTCTTACAAGACTAAAAGGCATTATTTTGGTATCTTCAAGAAATTTTCTGGAATTATACTATCTCACACTATACTACCCTGAATCACATTAGATTGAACAATTATAATGTCAGAAAAAAATTTTTCAATTAAATCCTACCCACTAATCAATAAACCAAACAAAGAAAAATCTCAGTATAAGATATCAAAAAAGCATAGTTCATTATAAATGAATATTAAGAATAATGTTTTGGTTATTAAATATAAGGCTCTGGTTTATATTCTAAAGAATATAGGTATTCCTTGTTTAATGAACTATGCATTTAATGACTGTTTGGACTTCTGCTCAAAGAGCACTGTTCGAACTTACTACTTGCTACTGGGACCTATGACCCACAATTTATAAGCCAGGAACATGAGCAGCAGTGTGGCCTTATGGTGGCTTCTTCTACAGTACAGTACTGTAATTTTTGCTGATTGTAACGTACAGTACAGTACTGTAGCTGTTGCAAACATGCGAGTTAGAACAATAGACATGCGCCACACTCTGTGCCAGATTCGAGCCCGTTTATTATAGCTGGCAGCTGAAAGGGGCTAGTGCCCAGAAAGTTTCCTAGGCAATGGGAAGCAGTTTGATTTCTCCTTTTAAATCATGCTTTCAGTTGGGGAAGGTTCAGTGGAGAGCTAGAATGTTCAATATTGTATTATGTCTAGTGCCTGCCTCGCAAGTGCAAGGTCCCGAGTTTGATCCCCCATACAAAAAAAAAAAAAAAAAAAAAAAAAAAAAACACTCAATATTGTATTACATACAGAATTGGCATATACACTAGTTTACATTAAGCTATCTTTAGGGCTGGATGAGAAGCAAGTATGACACTCTGTTTGTGCTATTATAGGAAATACTACAGACTGAATTGTACAAGTTCTTTATAAGTTTATAAAGAACAGAATTTTATTTTTCACAGTTCTGAAGGCTTACAAGTCCAAGGTGCCATCAAATGTCTCTAATTTCTCATTTTTTATGGCTGAGTAGTACCCCATTTTATTTTTAAAAACACATTTTCTTTATCCAGTCTCCAGTTGATGGGCATTTGGGCTGTTTCCAAGTTTTAGCTATTACAAATTTTGCTGCTATGAACATGGGTGCACATATATCACTGTGGTATGATTCTTTTAATTCTTTGGAGAAGAAACCCAGCAGGGGAATAGCTGGGTCAAATGGGACTTCCAGTCCTTTGAGATATCTTCATACTGATTTCCACAGTGGTTGCACCAGTCTAGACTCCCACCAGCAGTGGAGCAGTGTTCCTCTTTCCCCACACCCCCACCAGCATTTGTCATTGGTTGATTTCATGATAGCAGCCATTCTTTCTGGGGTGAGATGGAATCTCAGCGTTGTTTTCATTTGCATCTCTCGAATGACCAGTGATGTTGAACATTTTTTCATATGTTTATTTGCTATTTCTATGTCTGAGAAATGTCTGTTCATTTCAGATGCCCATTTTTGCATTGGGTTTTTAATTTGAGAGGCTGATTTTTTCAAGTTCTTTATAGATTCTACATAGTAGACCTTTTTCTGAGGAACAGCAAGTGAAAATTTTTTCCCACATTGTGGGTTGTCTCTCCACACTGTTGGTGGTTTCTCTTGCTGTGCGGAAGCTTTTAATAAGAAGAGATCCCACTTGTTGATTGTTTGTGCTAGTTCACGGGCAACTGAGGTTTTGTTCATAAAATCTTTTCCTACACCAATGTCTTCAAGAGTTCTACCTAACCTCTGTTCCAGCTGGTTCAGAGTTTCTGTTTTAATATTTGGATCTTTAATCCAGTTCAATTTTACTTTAGTGCATGGTGAGAGATATAGGTCTAGTTTTAATCTTTACCAAGTTGAAACCCAATTTTTCCAGCACCATTTATTAAAGAGGCTATCTTTCCTCCGGTGAGGGTGTTTGGCTCCTTTGTTGAAGATGAGGTGGCTGAGTGTGTCTTGGGTTGTTTCTGCATCTTCTAATCTGTTCCACTGCTCCTCAAGTCTGTTTCTTTGCCAGTACCATGCTGTTTTATCACAGTAGCTTTGTAGTAGAGTTTCAAGTTGGGGGTTGTGATACTCCCTGCCGTGTCTCTGTGGCCTAAAATGGCATTTGCTATTCTAGGTCTCTTCTTGTCCCAGATGAATTTTTGGATTGTTTTCTCAAGGTCCCTGGACTATGCTGCTGGGATTTGAATTGGGATTGCATTGAATCTATATAGCAGTTTGGGAAGTATGGCCATTTTCACTATATTGATTCTTCCTACCCAGAAGCAAGGGGTGTATTTCCATTTTCTGATATCATCTTCAATCTCTCTTTTCAGAGTGCTATAGGTTTCAGGGAAGAGGTCTCTGATTTCTTCTGTTAGGTTGATTCCTAGGTATTTCAGTTTTTTGGATGCTATTGTGAAAGGAATTGTTTGCCCTATTTCTCTTTCAGTGAGTCTGTTGTTTATTTAGAGAAAAGCTATTGATTTTTGCGTGTTGACCTTGTATCCAGCTACTTGACTGAATTTGGTTATTAAGTCTAGAAGACTTTTGGTGGAGTTCTTGGGGTCTTCTATATAGAGTATCGTGTCAGCTGCAAATAAAGACAATTTAACTTCTTCATTTCCTATCTTTATACCTTTTATTTCTTTCACTTCTCTAATTGCTGTGGCTAATGTTTCCAAAACTATGGTGAACAGGAGTGTTGATATTTGACATCCTTGTCTTGTTCCTGATTTTGGTGAGAAGCATTTCAGTTTTTGACCATTTAGTATTATATTGGCTGTTGGTTTTTCATAGATGGCTTTTATCAGATTGAGGTAGAGACCATCTATTCCAATTTTTTTCATCTGGAGACTGGATAAAGAAAATGTGGGTTTTTTTATAAAATGGAATACTACTCAGCCATAAAAAATGAGAAATTAGAATCATTAATAGCTAAATGGATGCACATTGAGGCAATACTCCTAAGTGAAATAAATAGGACACACATGTAAATACTGAGTAGTTTCTCTAGTGTGACTAAGGACTAAAAAAGTGTAAATAAGGACTAAAAGGTATAATAGATAATGTGAAATAGGAAGAAAAGGGCCAAGGGGAAGGGGAAGTGGGAGGGGTATGGGAAAGGAAAGAAGGGAATGGAATTAATATGAGGAAATGAAAAAAATGAAAACAAAGTCTTTGTAAATAGGGAGGGATAGAGTGCTTGAAGGGAGGGCAGGGGAATGGGGAAAAAATAAGAACCAAGAGAGATTATGTAAAGGTGCACATTTCCAATGATGAATGTCATTATATTGTATACCTAAAATGTACCAATAAAATTAATTAAAAAAGAAGGATAAACTTGAGACATTTGTAGGAAAATGAATGCACCTTGAGACCATAATGTATATCAGACATTTAAGCTTAAATACTACATGATTTCTCTTACAAGAGAAACCCAAAATACAAAGAAAAGCAAAATCAAAGTTAGATAATAGGAAGTAGAGAGATAGACCTCTTTCAAAAAGTAAAGGAATCAAGAGATGGGGGAAGAAAAGAGGATAAAAATAAATTAATATGTTATGTACATGTAGCAACTCCTCAAAAGGAATGTAATCATTATATAATCATCGTGTAGTCATTATATAGTGCAAACTGTACTAATACAAAATGAAAACCAAACAAAATAAAATGGAACAGTGTAGTAAAACATAAATTTAATACAATGAAAATTTATGTAAATATATCTATAAAACACAGGGTTTAAATACTCTAGCTTTAAGTAAGTCTAAAAAATTAAAAAGGAAAAAGAAATTTTTAAAATAACAAATGGAAACCAGACAGAAAAAAGAGAAAAGGCTTACAAAAAGAGGGCGGAAAGGAAAAACAAAACAGAGAGAATAAAAATGGAGGATTTGTGTTTAAATCTATATAAACAATGAAAGCAGCTAAATTTGAAAAAAATGGGCTATAATTAATAAGGGTTAATTTGACATATGAAATCACTGACAACTAGAGTTTGTCCATTCTAACATTGTTTAATAAGAAATACCAGTTTAATAAACCATGACAAATAGATTTCATGAAAAAATCCGAGTGTGTGGTGCAATTTTGAAACTTCCTATGTATAAAAAAAATAGGTGATTGAAACATAATGTCTAATCCAGGTAACTAATACAAATTATCTATATTAAAGGCACAAACGCAATTCCTTTTACTCTGCAAGCCTGTCTCTTCTCCCCACCCTCCCTTGTTCTTCTTTAACCCTGTTTATCTCCACCACACCTGCATTCACTATAAAGTTACTAGGCTTGGGAACAAATCATGCAATGAGCATTTGAGAATAAAAAGGTAGGAAGGTTCAGAGATTAATTTGCCGTAAAGGTCATTCGTTTTCTAGCCAGTTTTAGTACCTTTTCTTCTTGCATGTAGAAAAATATCTTTAGTATATTTTTATATTTTGTAGAAAATATACTACCTTTAGTATATTTTCTACAAATTAATTGGATTGGCTTAATCTCAGCCTAGCACTCGTTCTTTTAAGTGTGTCAAAATACTTAAAAGTTTTTAGTTTTTATACATCACATTGAATATTTCTTTGTTGAAAGTGGCTCTTCTATTGGATTTATATAATTATGTTTTAGTGGTAAAAATGCTTTTTAAAAAGTTATGTGCTTTAAGCTTACTCTTTAGAATTTTATTTTAAAAGCCAGAACCAACAGTAAAAAAGAAAAATCCCTTATAAATTAGTAATTACTCAAAGCTACAGAGTTGAAAAATCAGATATAGGATCTAAGCTGAAACATAGTCCCAGACCAGCAAGGTTTGTCTTCTTGTTCTACAGGTTGTAGGGTCCTGAAGCTATGGAATAGTGTGGACATAACTGTTTCACAAATGGCTATTTTAGAACTCTGGTAGACAGTAAATAATTAAAATAATGTCATCTGAAGTCGTAGCATTGTCCCAAATGTGCTCATTACCTAATTTACAGCATTTAGTTTCACCCTATAAAGAAGGCTGGACAGTTAAGTAATATAAAGCTAGTTTTTTAAAAAGAAAATCTAACATTTTTAGTGAAGTCGAATGCCCTGACTGAGAAACACAACAGGTGTTCAGCGAAGAGACTAGATCTTGACTTCTGACTCCACTGTTGCCTTTTTTGCCTTGCCCCTAGGTCCCTTATGCTTTGCTTATTATCTGAAGATATTTTTTAAATGTTTTCAAATATGAGATGCTCTACATTTATCAGGTCATGCATTTCTCATATTACTTCTATAAAATAATGACTCTCATTTATGTATGAGACTGATAGCTAGGGAGGTTAAGACCTTTTCCCATGGTCATTTACTTTGCTAATGTCAGAGCTGAGCTGTGCACCCAGCAAAAATTGAAAAGCTGTGCTCTTAACCACTACTCTCTGCTGTACCAAAAGCCCTAATCCAGATCACTGTTACCTAACTAGGAGAATGGTCTCATTCTTATAATAGCACAGAATCAGCTGGGCATGGTGATGCATAATCCCAGCATTCTGGGAGGCTGACTAGAAGGATCACAAATTGTAGCTCAGCCTGGGAAACTTAGGAACTTAGCAAGATGCTGTCTCAAAATTGAAGGATAAAAAAATGCTCGAAATGTAGCTCAGTGCAATGTCCTGGGTTCAATGTCCTGTACTGGGGATGGGGAGTGATAGACAAAAAGAAAGGCACAGAATCAGTAGCTAAAACTTGTAACACAAGCCAGATGATATAAAGAGAGGGTGAACAGGTATTGACCACATTCTTGGGCAAAGTGTGGGGCCTCTGTATTTATTTTTTGACTCATTCACTATATAGCCACCCTTATGGGTTAATTTTATATTTCAACTGGGTCATGAGATGCCCAGATATCTGGTTAAACATTGTTTCTGGGTGTGTCTGTGAGAGTGTGTCTGGAAGAGATTAGCCTTTGAATCGGTGGAGTGAGGAAAGCCAATGGCCCTCCCCAGTGTGGTGGGTACCATCTAATCAACTGAGAGCCTAATTAGAACAAAAAGAAAATGCAAGTGGAATTAACTTCAAAAGAAGGTTGAATCTAGGTAGCATCCCAAACTGGCAGTCAAAGATAATTCAATCTTCCTCAGACTGCCAGTTGGAGCTGTTGCCTAAATTTTCTTCCACCCACAGCAGTGCTAGTTCTTAGGGTTTCCGATCTAAGCAACACCACTGACTCTCCACCTTCTACACCTCTGAACCACACCAGCAGCTTTCCTAAGTCTCCACAGCTGATAGGAATTCTCAGGTCCCATAATTGCATGATTCAATACTTTATGATAAATTTTTTCCTTATATACCAACACCCAAATATATATATATACATATATATGTATGCAATGATATATACACATTCTCACATATATTCATACAAATATATTCATACAGGTAGAGACATAAACAGATATATGTCTACCATACAAAATAGATTAGAGAAAACCCTGACTAACATGGCCACTAAAAACGTTGTATCCTATCTGATCATGACTCCTACTTGGGCTGGGGATTTAGCTCAGTGGTTCTGGCGCCTGACTTGCAAATGCAAGGTCCCAAGTTCAATCCCAGGTACCAAAAAAAAAAAGATTGTGCATAACTTCTACTCTAAAAAATACATACTGTTCAATTTTACAAATGAGGAAAAACAAGCATGATACCAAAAAAAAAAAGAAAAAAACACAGGTAATTTTGACCCTAAAGTCATAGTATTTTTGCTACAGTTCTTCTGTCTAGCAATCTTTTAACTCTGCTGAGTAAATGTAAATATGATAATATCTAGTGATCCCCAGGCTACACTCAGTTCCCAAGAAGCTCTTACCCATGGCAGCAAAATACTAGGTAGACTCAAGACACTCCATTCCTTTTTTCTTTTTTTTCTAGTTAACTCCTGTGCAGAGCTACTTTCCTCCCACCTGAACTATAACATTAAGGCAAAGCTTTGCTCAGTGATTCTTAATCCTTCTCACCCAAAAGTTACTTCCTTTGCAATGTTGTACTTCCTCATGCACTCTATGTACATGAATTTGCACTGTTTTTGCCTATGACTTCTGCAGCCTGGAATTCCAGCTGACAGTATGTGGAAGCACAGGAATAAAGAAAGCTGGCTGGTACAAGCTAGAAACAGGTCTTTATTTCCAGCATCCTCCCAACAGCCTTCCACTCATAATCTGTCTGCAGGGCCTCATGTTACATGGTAGGTAAGAGACTAACAAATTAGCTGACCATATATCATTTAGAGTCTTTCCCCTATGTCGCAGAGTACTCTTGGATAATAGCATTATAATTATGTAACATTCATCTTTGATGCCAGTATTCTTCACTGAATACAGTCAATAAACATATATTGAAATGTCAAATTAATATAACAATAACTTCACAAGGTTATTGATTCTTTTTGATAAACTTATATTGATTCTTCATGAAATGTTACATTTATCACCAAGGAAACAGGGTGTATGTGAAACGTAGATTTTCAATTATTTTACAAATCAATTAAATACTCAAACCTGTGATGAACTGGGTTTATAAATGATCATATAGAAGTAGAAGTGCATGCTGATTGCCAAAAGGAAAACATCACTATTGCAAGTTCTCTATCTTGCTTGTTACACACAAAATAAAATATTTTATACAGGTACCACATGCAACTATTAGAGGATGGCATTTTAGACACAGAAGTTATTCAGTTTCCAGGCCTTGGGTCACGTTCAGCTATCATCTCAATATAAAAAACCTCAGTGACTACTCTTAACTAAACTTTTAATAGATCACCCTAATAAATAAAATGCTATATTGCATGCAAGAAAATGAAGTAAATCCATTGTAAAAAGAAAAAAAATTAGTGTAAAAGTATTTCTTTGACAGTGTCTTCATGTTTTCTTTTTCTGCATTGTAATTTTACACCTCCTTCTACCATTATAAATATAGTAAGTCTTCAATTTACAAAGGATTTCTGTGCTGGAAGAACATTCATAAATTGTGTTTCTTCATAATCCAACAAAGTGAGTCTTGTACAGTATACCTTTGAATCTTATACACTATTCTTGGAAAAGTTCGCAATTCAAATATTCATTAATCAGGGACTTACTATAACACCGTAGACAACTACAGGAAAATGAAGCCTTAAAAATATTATTGTTCAAACATACCACATCTAATGACAAAAAATAGTTTTCTAACTTTAATTAGTAAGTGAAGAGGTAAGGAAAATCCTCCATCTGTGCTATGATTTGAGTATCCCCTCTAAGATTGATGTTAAAAATGAGTCCCAATTGTAGTCCATTGAGAGGTGGGAATTTTTGGAAGGGCTTTACCTTCACAAATGGATTAGTGCCCCATGAAAATCCTCAAGGAAATGAGTATCATCCCCCTTTTGTTCTTTTATACTTTTATTGTGTAAGGACATGCCAAGCATCCTCTTTTCACCCTTTGGCACCTTATCCATATGGTGACGCCTAGGTGGCACCAAGCCTTAGTCACTTTCCTCATCACTGGGACAAAATACCTAACACTCGCAATTTAAAAGAAGGGAGTTTTACTTTGGCTCAGGATTTAAAAGTTTCAGTCCATGATCAACTGCAGGAAACCAGACTGCTAGGAATGCCTAACCAAAAGGGGCAAAAGGAGATTAAAGACAAGACACATAGATAATTTTGAAAGAGAAACCAGGGGCTGTTGCCTCTAGTGGACAAAGAGCCCTGAGCATCTGGCTCACCTTGCTTTTATTCAACTTAAGCAAAGGAGCAAACAATTAGGTTAATGGAAAATTCATCTGTTTCTCATTATTTGCAAAGTATACCCAAGTATTTCTCTAAACTAGATCTCAACTATTGTTGACGTCTTCTCTGGAACTTGCCACATGCCAGCATGCTGGCGCATTGCCAAAGGAGGATCAGCTTGCTCTTCCCTCCTTCGGGTCCACAGGGAAGCCCAACTGGGCCTCAGTCCTTATGTCTGCTTTCCCACAATCAGCAGGCTTAAACACAGGAATTGCATGGTAGAAGAGCCCGAGTAGTGGAAACCTGCTCAAATCTTGGTGTTTCAGAAGCAGAGAGAGAAAAGAGGAGCAGGGAGAGAGAGGCATTCTTCCTGGTCACACCCCCAGCAGCCTGCCTCCCACACTGCCAGGTCCTATCTCCTAAGAGCAAGTCAACTACAGTGCCCGCTGGCCCTGTCGCATGGTAAAAGCCCTGCCTACCAGTGCATGGGACTTTGGGGGACATCTATCTATAAATTGTAACACACCATTTCAGGCACTGAATTTGATGGCACCTTGGACTTGTAAGCCTTCAGAACTGTGAAAAATAAAATTCTGTTCTTTATAAACTTATGAAGAATTTATAAAATTCAGTCTGTAGTATTTCCTATAATAGCACAAACAGGGTGTCTTGCTTCTCATCCAGCCCTAAAGATAGCTTAATGTAAACTAGTGTATATGCTAATTCTGTATGTAATACAATATAGAACATGGTTTGCCAAGCTTACAGGCTTGACTTACAAGTAAATATGTTACTATAAGATTATTTCAATTTTTTAACTTTTACATTTTCAGAAAATAAGTATATTATACAGAAAACCAAACAGGGAGCTTGACTTTATAATAATTGCTTAAGACTTTCTAAATTGTTCACAGCTATCAATTTTGAGATAGTCAAAAAGCATGATTATAGCTGGGCATAGTGGTACATGCCCATAATCCCAGCTACTCGGGAGGCTGAGGTGGGAGGATCACATGATCAGGCCATATGGAGACTACTTCTCAAAATATAAAGTATGGGTATATGTCAATCAACAATTTTCAAATGTAAATCACATTAGAAATAATTTGCTAATAGATAAATATTTACTTGTGTAAACTAGGGTATCTGAGCTTAAAGATGGATGAGGTGTGAGGGAAGAAAAGACTGTCAACATTGCCTGTCTTTGTTTTTAGTTGATGGCACAGTGTAAGCAAAACAGTTGGAGTTAAAATGTGCATATTTTGGTATTAGCAGTGAAAGTGAACATGCTTAGTGGTGAAGGGGAAAGGAATAGTAAGAAAGTACATACTTAGTGGGTCTATGTATGATCATCACACTATTACACAACCCTTAAGCCTCTGCCACTTTCAGAAGAACACCGTTAAATATTACCGTGTTTTAATCATTCCTTTATTATTCAGATATAGATTCATAATCAATAGGATAAATAATTCCCCAAAGTGTCAAAACAGTTTAATGCCAGAATTAGGACGAAAGTCTATTTCTCTTGGTTCCTATTTTTTTTCCCTACCCCACTAATGCTTTAGGGAATTTTGCCTAGCATTCTCAGACAATTAAATAAATTATTGTGAAACTAGGTATTTTAATTTTCTCCTGCTAAATAACTTTTAAATGCTGGTGGCTTTCTTTTTCCTTCTAGCCATTGGATTTAACTAAGCATTGACAAAGGAAATATCAAAACCTAAAAAAAAACATAATGAAAATACAGTGCCTGTAGGCAATGCTCATTAACTGGAGATAGCATTCTTTATTTTAAAATTATATAGAGACTTTTGTAGTTAAATTTATAAAAATAACAAACATTTCTTTCCCAAATGTGAAAAATTTTTCACCTTAGAGTAAGATTTTCTTTACTACACATCAGTTATCTCCAACATTTTATAGATAAGGCTTTTGCAGTTTCCTACAGCCTTTTGAACTGGATCTTTGTCAGTAAATAAGAGATGCTTGAGAAATACAAGTGATAGAAAGCATTCCTTGGAGAAGAAATAATCCAAGCAAAGTGTCAAGTTAAGGGCATAGTAGGCTGCAGTGAGAAGGACACAAGGAGGAGTGTTGAGGCTCTTGGAGTGGTACCAGTGAACGGTGTCCAGTAGTGAACAGTGACAGCCAGGAAAATTAGAGAAAGTCAAGAAAACTCTGGTCAAAGCATCTACCTGACTTAGGGATGAACTGGCTATGGGTGGTGGAGAAAATAGAGAACAGATGAGCATGACATCAGGTTTCAAGCACAAGAAGCTTTCCGCTGATCCCTTTAACTGAAATTATAAAAATACAAGAAGAGAAGTATGTGGACATATGTGGGCTGTGGTTTTCTGAGATGGTCCCCAGTCTGCTTTGTTTCACATTCTTCTGTAATCCTTTCCTCTCAAGGGTTAGCTAGACCCAATGATTTGCTCCTAAGCAATAATACCGCCTGTAGCAAAGGTGATGTGAGGTCACTTCCATAATTAGGTGCCTTCATCTATTCAGGCAGCTATTACAAAGTACCAAAAACTGGGTGGCTTATTAAAAACAAACATTTATTTCTCCTTGGTCTGGATGCTGGGACAGGCAAGACCAAAGTACCAAACAATTCAGTGTCTGATGAGAGCTTCCTCATAGATGTATGATCCATATCTTCCTAAGGTGGAAAGGTGAGTATCTCTCTCAGATCTCTTTTTCATTTTCTTTCTTTCTTTCTTTCTTTCTTTCTTTCTTTCTTTCTTTCTTTCTTTCTTTCTTTCTTTCTTTCTTTTTCTTTCTTTCTTTCTTTCTATCTGTCTTCTTTTCTCCCTCATACCTCCCTCCCTACCTCTGTTTCTTTTTTTCTTTCCATAGTACCGGCAATTAAGCCCAGGGCCTTCACACTCAACTACATACCCAGGCCTTCTTAAATTTTTTGTTGTTGTTGCTGTTTTACTTTGAGACAGGGACAAGATCTGTCTCACTAAGCCACTAAGTTGCTCAGGCTGAGTCAGAACTGAGTCAGCCTCCCAGAGTGCTGGGATTACAGGCACAGCACCATGCCCTGCTTTTGATCTCTTTATAAGGACACTAATCCCTTTTATGATGGCTCTACCCCCATAACCTAATCGCTAATATCTGGGAGATATCTCACCATATGAATGAGGGGCATAAGCCATCAAACAACAGCATTAGGTTAGAAAAACCATGATTTCCATCTTGCTAGAAGATTCCCTCTGTCTATGGTTTTTTTGTTGTTTGTTTGTTTTTCTTTTTTAGACAGGGTCTCACTTTGTAGTTCAGGCTGGCCTCAAATTCATGGCCATCTTCCTGCCTCAACCTCCCAAGTGCTGGGATTATAGGCATGTGCCACCAAGCCCAGCATGTTCTGTCTAGTTTTAATGAACCAAGCTGCATGTTAGAAAGTCTCACATGCCCCACACTGAGTGGGGCCTCTAGCCAATGCCAGTGAGCAAATGAGGCTGTCTATCTAACAACACTTGGAGAACTAAAACCCACCAAGAACCATATTTGTCAGCCTCTGGGTGAGACTCATCTTTGGCCACAACCTGGATCACTACGTCTTAACAGATCACAAAGCACAGGACCCTGGTAAACTTTGTCTCCAGATTCCTAACCCACAAAAACTGTGAGATTGGGTGCAAATTTAAGCTATTGTAAGTTCTAGGGTAATTTGCTTCAGAATAGATAACTAATATAATGATGTTAAAACCATAGGGGCAAACGAGATTTTTAAAAATGTTATCTCCCAAACAAATATTTGAAAAAGAATTAAGAGTATCATTGGGCATCTTTGAATTTCTACCATCTCTTTCATGACCACTTTTAGGTCCCCAGATTTTCAGCTCTTTTTAATCCATCACCTCTCTCCCTGTCATAAAGGAAATAAATCTGGTAAATTTACTCCCGGAAAAATAATTTAGGCATAATATGATAATTTCAGGGGAGAGAATATTTGAACTTGAAGCTAGAAAGGACAAAGTCCTTTAGAAAGTCTTTAATGCTGATACCTATGGGTAGGAAATTTACCTGGCCCACAAAGCTCCCTGGTAAAATGAATATACAAATCATCTGCAGGAATAAAACTTCATACATTAATAATTCACCTACCGAGGTAGTGTTAAGAATGCATCACATTTTTATACTTAAAATATAATGTTAGGATGCAAACTATTTAGAATAAACTAGGTATAAAAATATAATTAAATCTATGACATTTTTACCAAGATAAAAACTCACAAGTATCAATCCCTTTCTTTATTTTTAATGTATATTAGTTATACAGAAAAAAATGGGTTTCATTTTAATATATTTGTACATGCATATAACACACTTTAATCATTTTTACCCTCTATTATCCCTCTTCCCCTTCCCCTCCCCAATCACCTTCCTTTTTTCTAATTGTCTCCCTTCTACTTTCTCTCTCTTTCTTTGTCACTCTCTCTCTCTTTATCTTTCTCTCTCTTTCTCTGTCTCTCTCTCTTTATCTTTCTCTCTTTCTCTCTTTCAAATATGAAGGAAAACAAGTGATATTTGACATTCTGAGTCTGGTTTAATTCACTTAACATGTTAGTATGCCTACCAAAGAAGCAAAAGCTTGTCTTTCAGAATTTCTCTTGAACTGTCTATAATTTGGATAGCTAGTCACAGGATAACAGAGATTGTGATTCATAACTTGAGAAGGGGTATAGTAAACATATGTGCTTATTATGACTTGTATCTAGAAGTTTCCCCAAAGCCTCATGCAGTCATAGGTGAGGCTTTGGGGAGTGATTGGATCATGAGCTTGTGACACAGATTAGTCCACTGATTGGTTTAGCATAGTTCTGGGTGTGGGTGATGATTTGCTGGAAAGGGAAAACCCACCCTGGCCATGGGTGGCACCAACCAACAGGCTTACAGCCTGGATGGAGTAAAAGGGAAGCGAAGGAAGGCTTGCTGCTTCTTCCCTGCTATGCTATGAACTGTTTCTCCTCTACCATGGCCCTCTGCCATGCCACCCTGCATTGAAGTCAGCTAGCTATGCATTGAAACCTCTACAAACTGTGAGTTAAAATAAACCTTTCCTCCTTTAACTTGTGGTTGTTGGATATTTTGTTCCAGCAATGAGAAAGTAATTAATATAGTGCTCTTGAATAATTTTCTGTGTGGTTCTGTGCTCAGCTAGAGTGGAGGGTCACAAGTTAGGACTTTTGGCTGCAATCTACTAGTTGAGGTATCAATATTAGAGAAGAGGGGTGTAAGGAATATACACAGAGATATTTAAACAACTTTTCTATGAACAAATTCTATGATCATTAAATCTTCTCAGGAAATTGTGGACCAAATAAAAAGGGTTAGAATGTGGAGAAAGAGTAAAGATGTTAGATAAAAGTATCTTTGGGGAGAGCGACTTTTACTCATCCTAATAGAAAAAGTCCTTATTACCTTTTTTAAGGAATGACATGTTTGAAGAGGGTGACTTTGATTGCTTTAAAATGTGGTCCCTGGAATTGAAAAATCTAAAGTACAGGTGACAAATTATGCCTGAGATAGTTAATGAGACAACAGCCTGGATTTAACTCTATATACAGATGAAGAGAGGATCTGACAATTGCTTTCAAACAGAATTAGGAGACTGCTCCTATCCAGTCATTGGGCTACTCTCTCAGAGATCCTCAAGACAAATGGTTCTGCCTGGGGTTATCTTCTAGGCACTGATAAACAAAAGAAAACAAAGAAGCAAAACATGTCAAAGCTGGATGCCTGGTACCTGGAGACACAGCCCAAATCTTCATGACACTCCTCACAGCAAGATTAGTGGATCTGCAGGTGTCAAGAAAACAAAAAGAAGGCATGAGGAGTCCCAAGAACACATGAACAGACACTAGGAAGGAAACATCTGTTAGGCCCAGCAAGGGCACACAGCTTAGCACAGAGCTATAATTCAAGTCAGAACTCTCCCCAGTCCTCACTTTCCTGTCTCTCTCCCTCCTGTTCTTTTTTAACCCTTTATGATAAGAAACAGAATCTAGCAAAGGAAGGGAGCTAACAAGTGGTGATAGCCAGGTGGCATGGAGGTTCAGAGCCTCGAGTACCTGGAAGGAGAAAGTAGGTATGGCTTCTTCTCCACTGCAGACTTCCATGTATGAGACTGGCTCAAGCTAGGGGTGGAGGACAAATTTTGACGGTTATTCAAGTTCATAATTTTTTTAAAAAATTTTTTTTGGTACCAGGGATCGAATTCAGGTCCTTGCGTTTGTGCAGCAGGCGACGAAACCACTAAGCTAAATCCCCGGCCCAGTAATTTTTTTAAATATAGGACCAGACACTTTATTTACCAAACTGAGACTATGTTTAAGACATAAAGTTAGTAGGAGGCCCATTATAAATGTATGACAGAAAAGTCATGGTGTCACATTCAGCTTCCTGGAGATCAAAGCAACACAAAAAATTGTTCAATTATATAATCTCCATTATCAATAGCAAATGATGGACCACAGAATGAACACAGAATTTCCCTAGGAATATTCTCTCAAAACAGTACATTATTCATGAGATCTATAGAAAGAGACATCAAATAGAAGCCAAAGAAAAGCAAAGATGCCTATAGCCCAGCTGTTTAGCAAACCTCTTCCATCAAGACTTGCATTGCCTAGTTTTTTTTGGTGTGGAAAGTGAAAAGAAATATTGAGATCTGCATTATTTTCCTGTGGCTACTGCAAAAAATTACCACAATCTTAGTGGCTTAAAATAATATACATGCATTCTCTCACAAAGAATTATTTTGGAAGCCAGAAGTCCAAAATCAGCATCACTGGTGTAAAACCATTTATGCCAAGTTTCATTTCTTCTGGTACCTGTAGCAAAGAATCCATTCTTTTACCCCTCTGAGAGTGACTATCCCCATTCCTTGTGATAGCCATGTCACTTCGATTTCTGTCTTTATAGTCACATTGCTTTATTCTCTTTCGTTTTGTGTGACATCTGCCTCTCCCTCCCTTTTGTGAAGGTACATATGATTTCATTTAATATAATATAATCCTGAGAAACGATTTCCCCATTGCAAGATCATTAATATAAACACATTTGCAAAGTTCCTTTTTTTCCTAGTAGCATTCACAGGTTCCTGCTGCTGTCTTTTAGTGGGAAATCATTTTTCATCTTATCACAGCATTAGACACATTATATAACAGGCATAATAGGAGTTTTTGTCCACCCATATCTGTTAGGTAATGAACTGGCATTGTAAATTCAGAAATCACGATGAATTTCAATGACATATTCAATAATGTAATAAATTCTAACATTGTAATTGCAAATAAGAGCTCTAATTCTCTATAGGAATAATAGATTTCTGAAAGCCAGCAGGTGTTGGTGAAATAGTCAGTGTAAACATGAGACCGGATCATTGTAAAATTCCATTACACACAAACATTTCTACTAAGAGTACTACACAAGGAAAGGCAATTTATGTTGTCCCTTTAGGATAGTAAAACATGAAATAGCTCAACATGGAAACATAGCTCACCACAGAATTTTAGTACTTGCCAGAATCTCAGCCCATTGTCCTAACTTTCTTTTTTTTTTTTTTTGGTGCCGGGGATGGAACTCTGGTCCTTGAGCTTGCGCAGCAGGCGTCAAAAACACTGCGCTAAATCCCTGGCCCCAAATTGTCTTAACTTTCTTGATAAGAAAATTAAGGCTCAAATAACTGCTGGTGTACCCCTCAGCTTATACATGCAGAAGGGACCAAAACTAATATTTTCTCTCTCTTGGTCCATGTACTTTCCTTCAAGCCATGCAATTCATTTACTTACTTAATTTTGGTAATTTATTGAAATAAAGCCTAGTTTAAATCACTCTTCTGTCCAAGTACTGTACTTCCATCTTTAGAATTAAGGAGCATTGATTAGGATTTAAGTCTTCATTTGTAAATATTTTCACCAAACCCTAACATACAGAAGCCTAATCTGTAGAAAGAGTTAAGAATGATGCCCAATACTCAACTGTTATGAGGTTAATTCAGAGTTCTTTCAGTTAAGATTTAATATGAACAAAAGGAACAGAGACTGCAAATGTACTTAGTATAGTATAGATATATCTACCAGAGCAGTAAGCAGAGCTTAATTTGTAACAGCTGGGGAGGTTTCCATCTACAAATTGAAGAAGCAAAAATTTGCTCTCTCACACCAAGTAAGCTGACTTGTGACTCTCTAAAACTCACTGGCTATTTATCTGTTGTTTTCTCATGAAGAGAAACAATGAAAGGGCACAATGTCACTATGACATCCTTTGTCAATCATTTGCTTTCAAGCTTCCCAGGCAAGTCTCCAGAGGAGACAGTTGATTACAACATAAGATGCCCCTGTCTCCAACAGATGCCAGAATGCTGTATGGCAAATACAACTTTAAAAATTCTGAGTGGCTGGGTAATTTTGAAATGATTTAGCTCTTATAGCTGCTCCTAACATAAAATACAGGAGACATTACAACGTGCTCCAAATTTTTTCTAAGAGTATTATATATCGTGTTTGGACAGTTAGAACCCCCTGCTATTATTTATTCATGCCAACATAAATTATTCCCTTCAAATGAATTCAAGTCACGTAAACCCTGGCTTCCAGGAACCAGAGCATGCTTTCTTTTGGAGAGAGGTGAATTTCATCCCATTCCTTGGAAACTGAAAAATCAAATAGCAAACAGCCCCAGTGTTTGCAATCAATACTTACTTCAGTAACTCTTTGAGATTGTTTGACTCCAGAGTGAGTTGCAGTCTGGGGAGTATTAAACATTTGAAATCTTTTTTTTTCTATCAACTCCAAAACCAAGATGAGCTACAGTAGGGAGTTACCTTTATTATGGGGGTCTGAAAGGGATTGGTTTGTTTTATTTATTTTATAGCCAAAAGCCAATTCAAGGATGATGAATGGTGTCAGTTTGACAGCACCAGAGACTGAAATTTTTCATTCCTTCCAAGGTTTCGTAGGGCAATGACTGCAATTTATTTTACAGTCTACCCCACGAAGTGTGTTAACTCTTACCTGAATAAACTGATTCTAAATTTGTGGTATCAGGATCATGATCTATTCTGACAATTCCTTTTCTCCTGATAGCCCCAATAAGTGAGAGGGTAGATGCAATAAAGGAGTGCAGTTTTTTTCTCAGTTGGAACTGTATAAAGCCTTCTGATTGGGTTTATTCAGGTCAGAACACATATTGAAGGATAAAGCTGGCTTGGATTTGGCCCGACAATGACTGTTCTATGAGCTCAATCTCACATACAGTTCAGATTGATTGACCTAAATTTTACCAGATTGAAGGTGTGAGGATACTTTGGGAAATTTTATCTTTATATAGCCTATCTTTCTATTTTAACAGAAACTTTGCTCTTTGGCTGGCACCAATAAGCATGATGATATAGAAAAGAGATAATTCTTTGTCACTGAGGAACAACTGTGAAATAAAAAGAGAAAAATTTGTGTTCAGCTTGGTATGACTCTCTAGGTAATAATGACTTCCAGTTGACAATATACAATCAAATTTCAAATGGCAATCATTTTGTCTCAAGTAATTTGCTTTTCATTTATGGCTTCTCACGAGTACTAATTTACAACATATATTTTTTGAAATGATTACAGAATGGGAGACATCATTTTTTTCCCTTTCCCATGCATCCTTTTCTTCTACTTTTTAAATATTACCAATGTGCACTCTTTAAAAGAAGATTATTAGTAGAGTTTGAAGCTGAGTCTATAAATAGTAGTTGGAAAGTTCGAAGAACCATAACAATAATGATATTATTTGGCTAAAATGACCATATGTTAATTAAATTAGCAGGGCAACCACAGTATGGTCATTGTGTTGTTACCATCTTTTTGGAATAATAATGAAAATATATTTTGTTTCAAGTTGTTCATACTGATTGGACATAGAACAGGGGTATGCTGAAAAAAATATGTAGCAAGGTGAAATTGGAAGCAAAAAGCTGAGTTACTTGTCAGATAATTTCAATCTGTGTGAAAAAATAAAGCAAAGCATAATTTGCGAGTTGGGAAGGAAGAGCCATCTTCCTCTTAAACAATTGAATTTTTATGTTAAGATTTGCTGCACATAGCTTGATGGATTTTTTGAATCTCTTCTTGATTTAAGATAATAAAACAGAATGGGATGTTAC
Organism: Heterocephalus glaber; assembly: GCF_053883595.1. Lineage (NCBI taxonomy): Eukaryota > Metazoa > Chordata > Mammalia > Rodentia > Bathyergidae > Heterocephalus > Heterocephalus glaber. The sequence continues at coordinate 42,495,968 of NW_028258138.1, forward strand.
ATTGAATTCATACATGTATGGAGCACTTATAGTTTGCAAACTTACAGTTCACATTAATTTATTGTAGAGAGGAAGGAGAATAGCTACTTTTGATCAGTGGTCTTGATCCTTCCTCCCCCCGCCTTTTTTTTTTTTTGAAGTTTAGTTTACTGATATTTGAAAAAAAATATTTAATAGAGATTTTCTGTTAGTTAAAATAAAATCTTTTCCTATGCCATTGTCTTCAAGAGTTCTACCTAACCTCTCTTCTAGGCAGTTTAGTGTTCCTACTTTAATATTTAGATCTTTGATCCATTTCAATTTTAGTTTAGTGCATGGTGAGAGATATAGGTCTAGTTTTAATCTTTTGCAAGTTGAAACCCAATTTTTTCCAGCATCTCATCTTTGAGGTGGCTGAGTGTGTCTGGAGTTCGTTTTTTTTTTTTTACAAAATGAAGCACTACTCAGCCATAATGAGAAACTAGAGCTATTTATAACTAAATGGATGCACATTTAGGCCATACTCTTAAGTGAAATGTATAGGACACACATGTGTAAATACTGAATAGTTTCTCTCATGTGAGAAACTGAAAGTGTAAATAAGAATCAAAATGTGTAATAGATAATATGAAATAGGAAGAAAAGGTCCAAAGGGGAAGGGGAAGGGGGGAGGGTAAAGAAAAGAAGGGAAAGGAATAAATATGAAAAAAGGAAAAAACAGAAACAAAGTCTTAGTCAATAGAGAGGGGTGGAAGGGTTGAAAGGAGGGCAGGGGAATGGGGAACAAAATAAGAACCAAGATGTATCAGGTAAAGGTACAAATTTCCAATGATGAGTGTCATCATATTGTATACCTAAAGTGTACCAATAAACTTAATGACTAAAAAAAATATAGTGTGTGACACAAGTTTGGGATTCAAGTATTAGTTTCCTACACAGACTAAGGTGGCTATTGCCTTGATTTAAAAGAAGACAAAACCCCATAGGAGATATTTTGCCAAAGTCTTCATCAATTAAAGAGTGAGGCATGATAGAGGTATCTAAATTTACCATCCCTTATTTTTTCTGCTCTAGATTCAAATGTAAATAATTTTATATATGATTATAATCATAGATACGAGTCTCTGTAAGAATTTATAAATACATTTTGTTTACATTTCACAAAGACAAAAATCATTATATACTTAAATGATATACATACAAATTCATTTAAATATATAAAATATATATTTAAGTGATTCAAAATCACAGAGTGAACATAGAGTACTCTATAGATGAAGAGTAACAATCTTTTATATTTAAATAGGCAGCCAAATAGACATTCCAAGTCTCAATATCAAGCAAAAAGCTTTTCTTGCAGAAGTTTTAGATAATAACTTAGTTTATATGGCCATATTTTTAGGTATGCTTCATACTTAGAGGAAGGTTTGTCAAGCAATGAAATCCATGTTAAAGATAAAGGCATTTGAGTTTCCTAGAAATCTGTATTTTCCAGAATAGAGGATAGAGATCGGCTTGGTAGCTCATCATCTGTTCATAATACAATTTCTACATATTGTTATATCTATTCTTTCCCATGTCTCCTTTCCTCTATTTTGAAGGAAGGAGTAGTAAACATAAAATGGCCTAAGGGAACCTAAGGAGAGAAAAAAATAAGGAAATAAGGCCAGCACTATTGCGGAATGTATAATTGTTTTAATATCCTAAGGGGCATGATTTTAACTAAGACAAAATTAAAGTTCTTAATCATATTAAGTGCTCTGATATCAGTGACATGTGTGCTACATAATAAATGTCAAACTAGACTTTCTACGCTGTGTTTTATGATGCTGGAAGTCTGTAAACCACATTTGGGCTCTGCCCAGCTCTCTCCTTGTTGGATTTTGTCGGCAGAGGGTGCTAAAGGGAGCCTGAAAGGCTATAGCAGGAAAAAGGACTGGATGCCTCCATCAACTTTCTAGTCTTGTCCTAGTGACCCAGTTGTGACACTTTCTTCTCATCAGTGACAGTTTTTCAGTGAGCACAGTTAATTCCAATTTGCAAGGTTTCCCAAGTAATTATCTATCCAGCCATTATTTCTTTTAAAATAATTCCGTTAGATTCTTGGCTGTTTTAACAAACAATACCAAGAAGTTTTTGCTTTTTTCCCCCCTCCTTCTCACTTGAGCTTTGTCAGAAATCTCAAGAGCAATCATATTCTCTTAGCTCTCTCCTAAGGATTCTCAATGGTTGGGCAAACTTCTTTTGCTATTACTGGAAACAGAGCATTCAAATGATTACAATAAAATGTAGCTCAATATCACAAGCCATGAGACCATGAGATGTCATTTCAAATCCACAAATTTAAATGTGTCCTTATAAAATATTATTGAAAGAAGCAATTAATTCTGGCTTGTAATTTTTAAAAAATTAACTCTCTGGGGAGCTTCTACTGGATTAGAAATTTTCCTTCACAGATGTAGCATAAAATACACCAGAAACCTAAACCATTGACCCTCTCACATCTGTTTTTCCTACTTAATACATCAAAGTCTAATTTTTTCTCTTTTTCCTCCTGTTCTCTGTGTAATGCTTTAAAGAGCTTTATGTACATGTAATCGACAAGTGTTGACACAGTGAGTAGTGATAATAACAACTTTTCTTTCTTTATGTCAAAATTCACTTTAATTTTTCATAAAATTAGTGAAAAAATATTTTAAGCTTGCTACCACTTCATCAGATACCCACAAGTTTTTAATTTTTAAAAAATTTTGACTTTGAAAGTTCTGAATCTTTTTTAAGAGTAGAAAGAGGCCAAGGATTTAGCTCAGTGGTTCTGCCGCCTGCTTCACAAGCATAAGGTCCCGAGTTCGATCCCCAGTACCAAAAAAAAAAATAGAAAGAATAACCTAGTAAATTCTGAAACCCTCATTTCATTTCATATGTGAATTTGGCTGGTCACATGGCACAGATATTGGTCAAACATTATTCTGGATGTTTCTATGAAAGTATTTGGGGTGAGTTTAACATGTAAATAAGTGAACTTTGAGTGAAGTGGTTGCTGTCTGTAATGTGGACAGACCTCATCAAGTCAGTTGAAGTCCTGAATAAAAAGTTTTAGCATGAGCAAAAAGGAATTCTGCCACCACAGCCTTCAGACATTTCAGACTTCAACTATAACAGTGGGATTTCTGTGGTGCACCCTGCATATTTTGAACTTGCTGCCACCATAATAATGTGGCCCAACTCCACAAATTCACCCTCTCTCAAAAATTACTTGAGAGAGACAGAGTTAATTTAAACAATTGGCCATATATATGACTGATTAGTAGCTTTCAATTGCCATATTAATCTACTGTGTGAAACAATAAACATTAACATCATTATCACTGAATTACAACCCATAATCTCCAAATATAATACTTTCCTAGAGAAGAAAAATCTTTAAAGAACTTAATAGTTCTTTATATCTATCATTTTATACTTATTCCATCTTGAAACTCTCCTAATATTCTAAAAAAAAATGTTGTATCTGAATAAGAAGTCGACTAAATATCCTGTTTTGTCTTATGGTATTAGTGGACATAATGCTTTGTCAGTGCTGCTGGTGCCTCATACTGCACCGCAGTAAGAAATATGCGATGCCCTGTTGCTTCACTGTTAGTGACACTAACACTGAACTCTGTTAAGAGAGTGACCGTGGGTCCCTCCTTTGTAGTTATATCCTCTTCCTTTTGTGGCCAGTGAATAATATTTGGGATAATATTTTGACATTCTGGGTATATAGTAAGAATCTGTTATCTAATCATTTTTATTACCCATTAATGATTATTGTATGAATTAAGCATTTTTTAAAAGTTGCAAAAAGAAGTTAGGAGGACATCCACTGACAACTTACAAAAGAGCCCATTCTATTGCCAATTTCTCTCTAAATTGTTCTTCAGAAGACACTAGCATGGAATTTTGGGTTGTCAAGACTAGAAAATTAATCTGCGATAGAAGAAAATGTATGTTGAGATTTGGCTTCTGTAGAATAAGGAGAATCCAAAAATTATTAATAGGATTACTGATGTTCAGAAATCACAATCTCCATATCACTTTTTAAAAAATTACTTGGGTTATACTATATGAAATTTTCTAATAAAATGATGACAGATAATAGTTGGACTTTGCTTGGAAATGCACATCAGTGCATTTTTTTGAAAAGAAACAATCAAATGGCATGTAGTGTGTGGAACCAGCTGAGCTAACACTATTGTCTCGCATTTTTATAGAGTGTTAGAAAATCTTAACATTTTTCCTCTAATTTGTCTTCCATTAATTTAGAACCAGAAGTTCTAAAATAATGTTTTACTTCTTTGGTATATGACTTTTACTTTTTTTCTACCACTGCATATCTTCTGTATATGTAAATTTACTTTCAACTTTATTAATTCTGTAAAGAAGGAACACCCACTGAGCATAAATGCAAAAAAGTATTAAATTGAAAGAAGATAGAAAAAGCAGAAATTAACATTTTGATCAGAGCAGAAGATGCTGAGCCAATACTGGAAAGAAGCCAGCTCTAAATCCTTGGTCTGCACCAATATATTGTGAAGGTTTAACTAAGATCCCAATAGACTTTTGAACTCAGAATACTTATTCAAACTCATCGTGAACCCTTTGAGGTTGACTCATTTCTAATATTTTTCCATTTTAGAGTAAGATTTCCCACTGACACTAACCAACACAACCTTAGTGTGGATAAGTAGAAAAGGAAGTTCAAGATCACTGAGTTCTTGTAAGATGACTTATTTATTGTTTTTACCTAATTCCTCAGACATGCTTTGTGGGCTTTTATTATTATTATTAGATTTTTAAGTTCTATTTTTCATCTATTGGTCCTAATCTTCTTAGAAAATTCCTGAATAATAGGGACAGCTGTTAAAAGAGTGAGCTCACTAATTAGTTGCATATTGGGAAAATAAATAGTGTCAAAAGCAACTTACCTTATTGTTTATTTCTTTAGGGATGGTGTGGAAAATGCCTACTCATACTTAATTGCTATAAAATAAACAGGATTCAATTTGTGTGCTTCGGTTGACAAATTTTCTAAGAGAAGAACTGTTCCAAATTAAAATAAGAACCTATCTTTGTAAGCTTGGTTGTTATCAATGTATCTATTTATTTATCTTTTTTGCCTGAGTATAGTTCTGTGGTGAATAAATTATTCCTTTAAATGCAGGTGGAAAGCAAGTCTGCTCCTTATGTTCCTCCATTATTTAGTCTGCATGCCATTTTATCATGGAAAGCAATACACCAAAAGCCTCTATGGAGTAATGATAGGTTTCTGTAAATTCTAAATAAGTACCTCACACACGAATATTATCATATTTTTCTATTTTAATAATACAGTTTATTCATTTCACCTGTTTTAAAGATGTCATGTTGTTTTTTTTAATGTGCTCATTTTTTCTTTTTATTTCAACTTTTTCTCTTTCCTTCCTCACCAAGAACATATTTGTCTAAACAACTGCATGTCACATACAAAAATAAGAATATATTTTAAAAATAATGCTGGCAAAACTTCAACATTATATATAAAACTACATTGTAAAACTCATTTCCTGTTTCCTCTTCTTATTCAAAAGTTCCATTATTTTGACAAAATAAAATCTAATACCCATCAAGATTATTATGTGGTTTGACCCAACTTGCTTTTCATCTTTGCCTAATGATAGTAAAAGTAAAGAAAAACTTGCAGGCAGCTTCCGTAGGGGCACAAAATGCCAATTTAGGTTTTCCTGTAGCCACCACAGGCTCTCTGGCATCCAACCTTGGAAGTTCTCAAGAACAGGAAGCCATTTGGGAGTCTTTTTCTATGTCATGCTACCCTAGTCAGAGAAAAGTGAGGAAGAGAGTAGGCAGGTAAGAAGGAAAAAAAATTAAGAAAACTTATAAATGGGTTTCTGATTATCCTTATAAAGTCTCTAACAAAATTCTAAAATACAAGATCATTGTCAAATGAGGTACCAATGAATAAGTTTGCAAAAACAGAGAATTTTACAGGACAATTAATTAAAACAATGAATACTCGAAGACAAATAAAAATATCATTTTATTAAATGTATTGTCTATTAAATTTATTATTAATTTTACTAAATATTTGAGATACATTAAGTTTCAGAACAATGACTTGAGAAAACAAGTCACACGTTTGTACCAATGTGTATGCTTAGTTATAGAATAATTTGAGGGCTTTAGTTTGCTTTGAAAATATTTTCCAGAACAGAGTTTAGTATGCTCATCTATTTGTCCCCAATTTATTATATCCAGCCACCTTCAAGGTTAAAACTAAGTCTAATAGTTAACTGCTAAACTCTTGCCTTATAAGTAAGGGTATTAGATTAAATATAAGGGTATCAAATAAATCTTCAAATTGCTGAGCCATGAATAAACTCCTGTTGGCTTCTGCCCTTGTCTTTTCAGTGATTCTGAAGCAAAATAAAATGTTTATGATTGATTACTTGCTATGATACAAAACTGCAAGAGAAGATGTGATTAGTGGTCAACCAAAAAGAAGATACTGATTTATAGTACTCAAGCCTTGCTAACCATATATAATGTGGCCAATTACATTTTTTAAAAATGGCCACAGCATTATAGGACTAAAAAAGACCAAGAAAATAAGACTGAATAAAGGAAAGCTTATCAGATTTCTGAGATTCTACAGTATAGGACAATAGTGCTATCCAGTTTCAAATAAACATTATCCTTATGAAAGGAGAGTAATTCTGAAGGCTATTTAGGGCTATCACTCCACCACAAGCCAGGGGACTAAGCTATTTCCTCCGGGTATCACTGATAGGACCACGATGCCACTGCTCAGTATCATGAAGCAAGGCCATTGTCACAAACCATAGGGCCAGGGATGCTGCTCAGATATACCTAGGTGACAGTGACACCCCATGCACCCAGAATAGAGTATTAAACCAAAATTGATTATCTTTTACTCTTGCCTTACAAATTTTGAACTTGCTTGGGACCACCACCTCTTTGTTTTTCTTAAGTGTCCTTTTTGAAATGGAAATATCTGTCTTATGATTCTCTCACCTATTTTGGAAGCACATAATTTGCCTAGTTTCATAGTTTCACGGCTGGAGAGCAAATATCCCCCTGGATGACTCATATTTTGAATGTCACCAATACCTGATTTAGTTAACATCGATGCAACTTTGGACTTGAAATTTATGTTAGAATGGGTTTAAGACTTTGAGGACTGTTGGGATGGGGTATATATTAAACAGAGTTATCCAGAGAAACCAAACCAATAAGATATATGACAATAAAAAATTTATGGTAAGAAATGGCTCATACTGTTATGGATGCCAAAAATCCCCATGCTGTTTGCAAGCTGGAAAAACAAGAAAGCCAATCACATGATTCAGTCCAAATCCAAAGTCCTGCGAACAAGGGGAGCCAATGGTGTAATTCCTGCTGCAAAGCTAAAGACTTGAGAAACTTGGGGTCTGCTGTTAGAGGCACCACAGTCTGAAAGAGTCTTCTCAAGAAGACAGAAAATTCTCCTTTCTTCTCCCTTTTTGTTCTGTGTGGACCCTCAGAATTGGGTGATGCCACTCACATTGGTGAGTGTGGATATTCTTTATTCATTTATTCTTTTTTCATATCTCTTTCAAAACATCCTCACAGATACAACCTTTTACCACCTTCTTGAGTATTTGTTAGCCCATTCTTGTTGACACATAAAATCAACCATCACAGAGTGACTGTACTGGATTAGAGAAGGATGTGAAGATTAGAAGCTAGAGAGTGGAAAGTTATGGACTGAATTTGGTCACCCCCATATTCATATGTTGAGGCCCTCATCACCAAAATGATTATATTTGGAAATTTAAGTAGAAAACTGAGAGCAAATGAAGTCATAAATGGGAAGAAAGACTTAATGTAATAAAACTAATGTCCTTTAAGGGACAGGAAGAGACATAGGAGTATGTGTGCAGATAGAAAAGGTGATGTGAGGCCACAGGAAGAAACTGAGGGTTAAGATTTTCAGCTGAAATTATGGATTTAACTTTTCATCTTTTCATTTCTGCTAGTTTTGGATATCATATTTGGGGCTCTCTTATTCATTGTATGCATACTGAAATTCTTATATTGTCCTGATGAAGTGATCTCTTTATCATTAATATCCTTCTTTATCACTGGTAATCTTCTTTGTCCTTAAATTTATTTTCCTGACACTAATATAATCTCGTAAAACTCCTTATAGTAATGTGTGTACAGGTTGTCTTCTCTATTCTGTAAATTTTAACATGCCTATATAAAATATGTTCACTATATAGTTAACAAAATAATATTAGAAAATTCAGCTGAGAAGGTCTAATTACTTTAGAAACCTTATCTGACTTGTTAAATCACTAAAATTAGAGAATCTAGCTTTTAAAAATGTATATGACAAGTCACTCATACATATCTGCATGCATCAGTCTAGGTGATCAATCTAAATAAAGAATTGTACAAAACTTTACCAAGCTAAATATTTTTAAACACCTGTAGATCAGTTAAATGGATCTGAATTAATGCTCTTAATTTGCATAATTAATTTAACACATCGAAGCTGTAACATATTAATTTGACCTTTAATAAAACATTATTTCTAAATTTGAAAAGATCTCAGAGACTAGTCAAATTATATTACTTTAGAGTGAAGCAGATGTAGGTCAGGAGAAGATAAAATGTTTGCCCAACATTTCACTGCTAATTAGTTTGCCAAATTGGGATTAGAACTCATGTCTAATGACTTACAATAATGATAATAGTAAATTAGAATAGTAAATTGCATTACTATTAGAAAAACATTTTCAGACAAACATGTTATCTAATGCTATTTCTATGGCACCAAACTGGTTTCTTCTGTTCTCTTTAAGCATATTAAAGTATATTTAAGTATGATTGTGTATAAGTAATAACAAGCTGTTTCACTTTCTACTGGCTGTTTTTTGAATGACTAGAATATCTCTTTGTTTAAGATGAATGCCATTCTTACAATGCAAGCAACGCAACTTCTTTATATGATTATCAGTAGGCACTAAGATGTATTGACTCTGACAAATGAAAACAGTGAGTTTTTAATTCACATATTCTGTAGTTAAAATATTTTTTGGTTTGTAAATTATTTCCTTTTTCATTTAACCTGTGCTGAAACTCAATCAATCATTTATGTAAAAATTCTGTATTGTTATAGATGTGTTTTAGCCTAGAGTGCTTATCAAGAGAATAAGAAATGATCTTTAAAATGTATTCTAATTTGTCAAAATGAGTGAAAATGTAAATCTGAAACACTTTATCCTCATTCATGAATTGTTCACTGTTCTGCTTTCTTAAATTTCTTAAATTTCTTCTAAGTATTATGTGAAGAGTTGATGGCAATATCTTGAGACAAAATAAATACTTGAAAGAAATGAGAGTTGAAATGAAAATCAGAGTTAAGATTATAATCAGTGGGGATTAGAAAATAAAGCAAAGAAGCCAACATGCTATTTTGCATAACAGATGAAATTTGATGACACACAAACCCACCATTTTAACATTTCAAGAAAACTACCAAAGTAAGACATACTGAAAAATTTTTAAAGTTACATAATTAAATAGCACAATATTAAATTGCTTCACACCACATTTGTTTATAAGGAGTGATAAATTATATCAGACTGTGTCCCAAAACTAGATCAAAATCCAAATATGTTCAGGTTTATGAATGTAGACATACAATTGTGGATATAAAGAAGACTCCCTCTGTTTGAATACACAAATATTTGTCTGTATTTGTCTCTATTTACCTATTTCCTCTTCATATTAGAATTATGATTTTTAGTTCTGTTTTTTTAAAGCAGAATAATTTCAAATCTCAGGTGTAGTTTATTTTCCTTCACTCATTGAGGAAATTGGATAATTCCCATGGCTTTTTGAGCACTGTATAAGCTATCATTATCTTTGTTTATTCAGCTATTATTCAATTGTCAACTTCATGGTGATGATAAGACACAAGCTAGCAAGAAAGAGTTTTTCATTTTGATACCAAGAAGTCATTAGGATTAACAAGTTAATGTTTACCAAATTACTTTAACACTCAAATGTATAGTTTTGAATTAGTACAGAAGATTATCTGGTAAACCAAATTAAGAAGTGAACATCATGATAAAACAAAAATCATCTGCTTTTAGGAATTAAGTAATTATACCTAATTAATAGAAAGGAATAATAACTAGTGAATACATAATACTTACACAATAATCAGTTAACACTTGAAAAATAATTAACTTTCCTAATGACCATTTTCAACAAAATTAATGTAGCTTGCATGAGTAGCTGGTGACAACTAAAATACTAATAGCTCCTCATTACAACACTGCCAGAGGAGGTGGAAAGTGTGGTAATCACAAACCTTCATGTTTTTCATTAGAGCACACCTCATATTTGTTTTGTGAGAAAGAATAATTTCCCTCCATGAAATTTAGTTTTGGTCAAATTTAAGTTATAAAAATATATGTATGTACACATATCATACTACATGTGATATAATAATACTTGTATTTATAATTACTACATTTAAACACTATTTCAGAAGAAGTAATTTTTAAACCATCTCAGTATCGTCTTTGACACTATCCCCTTCCATTTCCATATTTAGTCATATCTGTCTCTAGCTCTCTCTACCTCTCTCTCTCCCTTTCTCTCTCTGTCTCTGTATATATACATGGATATATATGTAGATAGATAGATAGATAGATAGATGATATATAGTACTCTAATATATCCACCTATTTCAATCTTTTCTTTCCACATGCTCCTACCACTATACGTCTTCCCTCCTCTAGGTATCTTGCTTCAGTTTCTAACTCCTATCTTTCATCTTATACAAAGTCAGAAATCTTGTTTTCTTCTAAAATGTGATTTACAGCTAAGTCCAATTCCCCCAAAGCATTGGTGGCTTCCCTTGCCTGTAAGATGAAGCCCAAACAATTCATCCTGACATGCAATCTGATAAAAATTTAAGATCCTACTCACTTCTCAAATCTTACTTCGTTTTTCTATTTCTGCATTTAAATCTTTGAATTAAGTGAAAACCTTATTTTCCTAAATTTAGTAATTGATACATCAAATGATAAGATGATGTCCAGGTTCAATATACTCTAAGTTGCCAGCTTTTATAATGATCTTCCAACCTTTGCTAAGTTTTCTCATTAAATCAGATTCTATGCCAGAACTTTCTATAGAAACCAAATAAACAACTGGTCACTAGATAGTGTCTAAAGAAAACTAAGTGCTAGTCAAGGAAACACTGAGCCAAAACCTCTGCCTATTATGAGGACACCTGTTTCTAAGTGCTCTGCAGTTATTGCCAACTCTTTCTAGGTCAGTGAGTATATTCTATAGGAATTTTTCTTCTTTCTTTCCTCCTTGACTTTTAGGTATGTCTCAGGATCTTGCCAATTATGTGTCCCTGCTCTTGGCCGTCTTAAACTCCCACATACTATTTTTGGCAGAACGTAAGTCTTTTGGGGAAGAAAAATAAATTTTGCTAGAATGTAAGAGAAAAAAAGACATAGAGGACACTAGATCAGACCACAATATTTTTAAATCTGTTGGACAGCATTACTGTAAGAAGAGGGAGAAGATAATAAGAAGAGATGTGTTTCCTAAGAAGGCAGAAAGGACAATGACAAGGAATTCACCATTCTGCAATATGAGATCCAGGAGAACCTTTGAGGCTATTTAGTCTGAAGGCCTTATCTTGTAGACGAACTTCTAAAAATATAGAATCACTGGTATATTATTCTATGGGAGTTAGTGTGATAAAACTAAAAAATAGTGTTCTCATTGCTAGTTGGTTCACAATTTTTTCACCAATTCATGCTATAGACCAAGGGTCTTCAAAGTGGAGTTCATACACCCTAGGATGTAAGTGAATCAAGCCCTTTACCAAACATAGAAAAATGTTAACATTTCTAATTATTTGCACTTTTTACATTTAAGAGAGAAAAGGATATAAGTAATGAAGTTCTACAGGAGTTTATATACATGTTGACATTAGTACCCTCATCAGAGTGTGGATATGTCAGATTCACCTGCTGTATTCAAGATGTCCTGAAAATAGGTAGGGCAGCTATAATTAAGAAAAATGTTATAGAAGTAACTTCATTTTTACATTTGCTTTCATCTTAATGATACATGGAACATTTCCACCACAAAGTGGGTTTATATATTACATTACTCAATTTTAGCCAACATTTAAATTCACAAATTATATTGTCCGATTTCAATTAAATTAAACCTTCATAAAATGGGCAAGTGACTTTCAGTAACATCTTCAATTAAAACAAGGACTAAAGATATACTAATGATGTAAATATCATTATAGCAAAAAAAAGACAGAAAACTAAGTGAGAAACAACTGAAAGGAGACACAAGGATAATTTCTAGAATAATGAAAATGTCCTGTCTTGCTTTGATATTTGTTACACAGTTACTTATATTTATCAAAATTCACTGAATGGTGCATTTGAGATATGTGCATTTACAGCATATAAAATTACCTCAATAAAAATGCTAAAACACATTTACATATATAACACCAGGTAGAATTTGTTGAATTTTTGCCTGAGGCTCTGGTAGTCTAGTTCTTTTATATGACATTGTAATTTTCATTCATATGTATGTTTCCCCTCCTGACCAGTAGGTAGCTAAACACTGCGCCTTCTTTAATTCCTGATTTTTTTCTGCCTCACATAAAATATCCATGGCACTGGTTCAAGACAGGTTTTGTTGAACAAATAAAAGAGGCACTAAATTTTTATTTACTAGTTGTTTAAAGTACTTTTAATCTGTGAGAAATTCTCCACAATAATTCCATAAGGAAAATTCTCATTGTTCCTAAGACAATAGAAATGAAATTTTTCCAGGTCTCTGAAAACACCTTGAGTCTTAAATCAATCAGATTTAAATCACAATTCCAGATGGCCTTCTTACTACCTATGGGGTCTTAAGTAAATCAGGTAAACTCTCTAGACCTATTTTCTTAGCTATGTAAAGATAAGAAAACTCAGCCAAAAGTTGTTGACAGTTATAAGTGACATTAAAAAAAAACACCATCATACAATGTGCTGCATAAATAAGCATGCCATAAATGTTAACTTTATTCCCACATCCTATAAAAATGAGTACATTTTTCCTATAGTCATCAAAATAATACACCCTACTGCTTTTTTCAATTTTTAACGTGTGTACAGATGGCCAGAGAGGTTCAATAATTAAACTCTTGTTCCTGCATAATTTAGAGTTGCCAAGCTGCTTCTCACTAGTCCTGTTTTTAATTTGGTGTGATTGGGTAAGTGGAAGTGTTAAACCCCACACGTTTTGGTGGCTTGTGTGTCAAAACTCTCCTTTAAGCCTGCTAGGAACTTCATCTTCATGTATGCCACAACTCTTTCAGGATGTGACAATTTAATCAGATGGCTCCTTATAGAATTCAGTTTTATGAGCCTGCTGAAATATCTAAGGTGCTTCTCCCCTTCCACTTAACTGTTTTACTGTCTACCTTACCCAAGAATGTAGTGTCAGTTCTTTCCTGCTAACTGCCTCATAACATACTCCATTTAAAAAGCAAAAACTAGTGGGAGAAGGGCCGGCAGTTTATATTTGTTCTGTTCCCTATGAATATCTTGTTAAAAAATAAAGAATAAGCAGTGTCTTTATTTATAGTAATAAAACTGAATTCTAAACTGGGAGAATGTCCATGAGCTATTATCTAATATTCACAAGTCCCTGACAAGTCTTCCCTTCCATACTTCAGGCACTTTACAGCTAAGTTTACACATCACAGATGTAATGATCCCGGAAAATTTAGCTTTTATTGAACAGTATCTACCAACTCTTTCATTTACACAATACATAACAAATTTAATGTGTGTGATTTCAAGAACGGTGTGAAATTGGAAGTACCTCTTGATAAGAAAATATTTAGATTTTACTACTTTAATGTCGAACAATTTTCCCTGAATCCTTCCATCTCCACTGCATTTTCAAATTGAAGTAAAAGAATGACTGATTTAATTAAGTTAGCTACTTTCAATTAGGAAGATGATCTTTGCCTAATGGAAAGTGTTATTTTTACTGGACATACTGGATGGAGAGAGATCCAAGTAACCTCAGATTACTGCCAAGCCCACACTGTTCTGGTAAGGAAGCAACGAGAGCTGGTCTTGTCCTGCATATAATGCCATCCAATGGATACTGAGTGAAACCAACCGCAGTACTTTAGCCACAACTCTGATGGCTGAAATAATCAGTGCACTAGTTAATGTAAACATATTAGAGCAGGAAAAAAGTGATGCCAACCATCTCTAGAGCACTTCAGCTTGAAATTCTGCCCAATCAAATCTCTCCATATTGAAAAATAGTAAGCCAATTAAAAGCTCTTGTTTTTAGAAATATAAATGTTAAACAGTATTTCTCATTCCTATTAGATCTTAGGTAATACTTAGCTATGGTTTTAATTCTCCAGAAAGGATGATTATATATACCAATCTTAGAACTTTCAACCCAGTATTTCTGTATAAACTTAAAAAGTCCGTTTTGTCCAAGGCAACTTTTTTGTGCCCATTTGCTGCAATATTAACTAATACAACAATAACAGAGCTGGAATAATACATTTATTTTTATGTATTTAACATACTAACATAATAAATTATAGCCTTATCATGGACATTATAGATCATATTTCTTTCTTGCCAGTTTCCTTACCATTGGAAACATGTTTAGAAAGAATACAATTTGAAAGAACAAAGGAATTAATTTAACAAAGCAGTTGACTGTGAAGAAAACTAATTACAAATAAATAAATGGTCTAGTTAATTATACTAAATTTCCATCTTCCTTAGGCTATGTGGAGGTTAAAAGTGGAGTTTTTATATTAAAATAAGTTGGCAAATAGCAAGTAGAATATGAAATTTCTCCAAAATTTATGTCATAAAGCAATTGTGATCATTAGTGATATCACACTAACAAAATCAGGTAGCCAAAATTTTAAAAATACAAATTCTAGGGCCAGAGGTTTAGCTCAGTGGTTTTGCCCCCTGCTGCACAAGTGCAAAGACCCGAGTTTGATCCCCGGTAACAACAACAACAAAAAAGTACAAATTCTAGCCCAACAAAACAAAGAAAAACGTCAAATTTCTTAAATTCTTAGAAGGAAGTGTAGACTAGTAATGATCATATCAAGATCTAAAATGGATAGTAATTAGACATAGAGACATTTTTAGTTTACCATGGCTAATCATTATTGCTGCCATAACTTCACTTTCTTAATAATTTAATCCCTTGCACATTGAGGTGATACTCTTAAGTGAAATAAACAGTACACACATGTGTAAGTACCAAATAGTTTCTCTGGTGTGAGAAACTAAAAGTGTAAATAAGGATCAAAATGTATAATAGATAATGTGAAATAGGAAGAAAAGGGGCAAAGGGAAAGTGGGAGTGGTAGGGGAAAGGAAAGAAGTGAATGGAATTAATACGAGAAAATGAAAAAATGAGAACAAAGTCCTTGTAAATATCGAGGTGTGGAGGGGTTCAAGGGAGGGCAGGGGAATGGGGAAAAAATAAAAATCAAGATATGTTATATAAAGGTACAAATTTCCAATGATGAATATCATTATATTGTGTAGCTAAAATGTACCAATAAAATTAATTTTAAAAATAACTTAATCCCTGATGCAGTTTGTGCAAATGTCTTATACTTTTCCAAAATATGTGCCACCCTATTCATGATGCACATTTAATTATAAGACTTTTTAGTAAATACCCACCTTTTTTATTTGTCCTACTTCCCTGCTCATCTCCAATCACAGACAGCCTTGTCCTTCTTTTTACTTGATTGTCCTAACCTGAACTCAGAAACCTTGTCTACATTTGTTAGGGTTTGTATTGAGATGGTTGGATTGGTTTTTTTGGTGATGGTGTACTCAAATAGCTATCTGAGCTAATTTATCTGTAATAGTAGAGAGGAGATAAATTTTTCAAGAGAGCTAAATAGCAGAAGGAAAGTGATGAAATCTTGTTTCTGAAAAGAATATTACATTTAGATAGCTATTGGTTTTACTTGAGGTAAATGAAATGAATTAAACTATTGGTAGGCACCAACCTAGAATGTGGCTTAGTGTTAGATTGCAAATTTATAAGCAAGTTCATTGAAAAGTTGCTCCATCTCTTCCCAAATGGCAAAACAAATATAGTTTGGTTGGTGAACATAACTACTCTTCACCTACCAACTACCTATGAAATGGCAATTTAATTCAGGCTTACTCATTAAAGATTAAGTGACTTCTCTAGGTACTGGTCATCTATGCTAAATATTGTTAGAACAATAGTTTCCAAGTAAATAAATATTAAACATTCTAGAGGCCTCGCAGATTTATAAAGGATTTATAAAGGATTATGCTATCTTTTCATGAAGAATCAGGTACTGGGTTTTAAATGCAGTTAATTAAAGTTGTACCACACCACACATCCTGATAATCCCTTGTACCTAGTGATAAGTGACACAATAAAAAGTCAAATTTCAAAGTATTAGAGTGTAATGGAAGCACCAAGTCGTCTTTGTTCTTATATGAATCATGTAAGAAGAAAGAGGTAGTCTTTTGAAATTCTAAGGCCATGAAATGTGATAAACTAAGAATTTTCCCCAAAAATTCAGAGTTCAAGATAAATTGAAATTTCATCATTTTAAATGCGACATTTCAGCATCATCAGTAAGAATTATTTTTCTCAGAAACAGGATATAATGATGAAAAATCCTAACAGCTCTGAGTCTGAAAATACCAATGTCTGTGATTGACTGGTTGGTTGTTCTCATGACTTCTAAAACGTTCTGTAGGTCAATATTCCTAGAATACATAGAGTGTGAAAGGGGAGAGGAACCATGGAAATCACCTACAGATGGTTTGGTGACGAGAAACTGAATCTATTGACTAGTTAAAGGAGAGAAGGCACTAAAACCAATTCTTTCTGCCCTTTAGACAAGTTTCCTGTTCTGCAGCAACAAACACAGAGACAAAAAGTTTCTATCGGGGTAAGAGGAGGAAATGAAGAGATACAGCTCAGAGGGTGTAAATTAGCAGATATGTAAGATAAAGAAGTATAGAGATCTAATGCAGAACACGAAGGCTATCATTAATAAAAAATACACCATATTTGGAACCTCTGCTGAGAAGTTTTTATAGTAGCATTTGCCAAAAAAATTTTAAAAAGGGAGAGAACAATGTGGCATGATGTATGTGCTAATTAGCTTCACTGTAGTTATCATTTTAGTATTTATAAGTACCACATAATACCATGTTGTATGTCTGAAATATACACAATAAAAGTTACTAAAAAAATTGTCTGCTTGATAGTTTCATTTCCTTTTATTTTTATGTTCCTAGATCATTTTGCATCTAAACTACTTTCCAAAGAACTTTAAGCTCTGTGGAGGTACAATTTTTCAATGTTTTCTGCTGTAATTGCTATTTAAACACAAGAGTAATTTGAATTGATTATTTTGGGGGATTGCATCTCATAAAAAAAGTATAAAATTTCAGCCCTACTATTTCAAAACAAATATTTTTATTTGAACTACACTTACATTTCTTAAGTGTATTACAAATGATTGTTTCAAAATGTGATAGAAACTCAAAAATTATTTAGTCAAAAGGAAATACTTTTTTTCTGTAAGAACTCTCATGAATACAACTTTTACAACAATATTATCCTAAATACTTTGAAAATATACTGCTACATTTTTGAGGTGGAAGGCATAAATCTCCTTAAAATTAATTAATTATTTTGTATAGCAGCATTAAATGAATACATAAACAAGGACAGTATATCTGTCATCAGGAATTACTCATTAGAGTCAACACAGAAAATACAAAGGCAGTAGAGCAATTAAATCTAAGCATAAATTTTGTATGAGTTTCATTTTTGTATAAAAGAGAAAAGTGAAAACAGACTTCAGGCACCCCAAATTATCAAGCAAAGTAAATTTAGCTAAAGCACAAGGGATAGACAAACAATAAAACATGAAAGGAAGAGATACCAGAAAAAAAATACATCTTCCTACAGTTCTTATTTTCTCTTTAATTAAAACCCTGCTTCTCCACAGTATGTCTGTTTAATTTTTTCATTTCTATCTAGGAGTAAGAAATTAAATGAAGAAGAAAAACATGCCCCAAAAGTCTTCCCCTTAGTTAAATTTGAGGGAGGAAATTTAGGATCTGGGAACTGAGGGGAAGAATATGTGAATGGAATGGTAGCTGGATTCAAAGAGACTCAGTCAGCTTTTTTGATCATCCCCAGTAATGACTAATATGTCACGCTGGACCTGCGAATCCTCCAGCCCTGCTGGGTAACCATCTGAGTATTGAACTAAATGACCCTCCATGATTCTCAAATACTTTCCTAGATCAATGGAGTTTAGCATTTGCACAGCTGGTTATTTGGTTAAATGTGGGCAATTCCCCAAGTCCTCATTGGATTTTGGAATGTATCTGTTCACTTAACGCACACTGCAGTGTGCTGTGCTGGATAGCGTATTTGTACCAGGGGACTTAGATCAGCAACACTGTGCTCCCACAAATAAGACCTCCCTCCTGGGGAGACAGGTTCTTTGGTCAAGCTCTGAATGCAGGCTGACAACGGTTATTTTTAAACAGAGATGCTATTAAAATTAGCAAAATAATAATGTTGCCTGAATTTTTGTGCAAGAAAAAAGCAAATCTATCAAAGAATAGGGTCACAAAATACCAGGAAAATTGATCAAACACTTTAAAATAATTTAGTAAGCCACATTATGAGGCTTGTTACCAATTAAATATTAATATATGATGTTCAAGTTTATTAAAAGGGCATTTAAACCTTATTTTAAAAATATATACTGTATTTATAAATTCTTATTAGGTAGAGATTTCATCTTACAAACTAGGAAGGAAAACAAAACCAATCTGTTCATCCTCCCTTAGAAAAGAAAAGTAATGAGATCATAGAATCTGTTTAATAAAACTTCTGTAGCTACTCCCAGCAATAGGTTCCAAAATTTTGCTGCTGCTTTTGCTGCTATGATTTAACAGTGTGCTTCCTGGCTCCAGGTACAATTTCTTTCCTAAGACAGTAGTTACAATGTCTTTTTCCTCATTCGATTAGCTTCAGAAGTTTTGCTTGGAGAAAAATTGCTGGATAATGCATTAATGTATTATTTAATTATTCTTAAGGACATACTCGGTATATGATGTTTATTCTCTATTCCTGTAAGCTCAGAATCTCTCTCTGTAAAAGCAAATGATGGAAAATATAACTCAGTCTCTGCTGGAAATAAGAACTAAACTAGGTAAACTACACGGCAGAACACCTGTCAGTTAAAACATGTTCCAAGGATGTCAATTGGTCAACTGATCATCAAGTGCCCCACTAAACAAAAAAGAGGCACATTCAAAACCTTCAGAGGGAGTTGTAGCTTAAAAGCTAATGGCAAGATAAGAAGAAAGAATAAAAGAAGAAAGGCTCCAAAAGCAAAAAGCACTTTAATTCACTGTATATCACTTTAATTCATGGCATACTTGCTTGATGATCTGCCTAAATGTTAAAAGACTGAAACTAGAATTAATTCTCTATTCCTTCTCTTTTTCCCTATACAAAACATTCTATATATTTCAAGCAGAGGCTACATAAGTACCCTGTTTCTGAACATAATGGAAATTGGCTATGATATTTTTACCTCCACTTACAATAAATAGTAAGTACAAAGAAGGTATGAGAGGTTGTAGTGACAAATGGGTTTCAAGTAATGAAAAACCTTGCAAATATGACCAAAAAAATACCTAAAATGACCCAAAAAACAATCTCAGTTGGGCCGGTAGTTTAGCTCAGTGGTTTCGCCGCCTGCTGCGCAAGGGCAAGGACCTGAGTTCGATCCCCAGTACCAAAAAAAAAAAAAAAAAAAAAAAATCTCAGTGGATAGAGATATGTACATACATGAGGCTTTCCTTGGGGTAGTGGGGCGCTTCAGAATTCATTCTATAAAAAGTGACTGAAAATGAATATGTATATGGTGGCATGAGTATGAATTTAGGAAAAATAAAATTTAAAGAAGCTTTCCCCAGAATCATCTGTTTTCATTTTTCCATTTTTCCAGAAAAGTCTGGACACTACAGTTTTTTTGCCTTTGCAAAGAAGTAAAGAAGGTACAGAGAGCCGAAAAGCTGGAACCCACCCTAAGGGGTTAATGAGGATGTGAGAGACGGAAGGGAGACAGGACTCCGTAGCCACTATAGCTGGGGATCATTTATAGCAATCAAGGGCCACTATAAACAAATCAGCAGGAAATAGGAAGGCTCTACATTTTCCTGGCTTGGTAGTAAGAGCCATCTGGACAGAGGGAATTTGGCTTAAAATCCTCATAAGAGAACTTGAATTTTTTTTTTTTCCTTTTTAAAACCGCTCCACCACTGCCATTAACAAATTGAACCTGATTATGCTATAACAGATTAAATTATTATCACAAAATATAAAATTCAGAATGGATTAAGACAAATTTAACATAACTTTAAGATAAATTTAACAAATTTAACATAAATTTAACATATAGGAAGAATTTTAGAGCCAGGGAAAAGCAGGCATAATTTTATGAGAAGTCAGAGAAAAATTAAACAAAGGGAAGAGAGAATGGGGGGTATCAGTTTATAAAATACAAATACTATATTTTCCAGGGA
Source organism: Heterocephalus glaber (assembly GCF_053883595.1). NCBI lineage: Eukaryota > Metazoa > Chordata > Mammalia > Rodentia > Bathyergidae > Heterocephalus > Heterocephalus glaber. The sequence goes on from NW_028258138.1 coordinate 42,516,727, forward strand.
TTAGAATGAAATCACTTGTTGTTTAATAGTATTTTAAGTCAGCCGAATTGGTGAGCGTGATCAAATCTGTTTGAAAGAATATTTTAGACAGCACTGGGCAACAGAGCTTTTAATGAGGATGGAAATAAAAGACAATCTGGGAAAACAGAGATAAAAGGCTTTCCCTTCAACAAAAGGAATAGCCAGGCACATTAAAAAGAGCAGCAACCAAATGGTGTCTTTTTCCAAAACTCTTCCACCTGCCTCTCCCTCACAGAGCTCCATCACCTGTTTCATTTCCAAATGTTTACTACCCCCGATCCAGATTTAAAATACTTCACATATTTTTTAATTTTTAGCTTGGCATGCTTTACTTCTCTATGGCTCCCTTTGCTTCTATGTGGAGGATGGAATATCTCACTGTCAAGGGGATAGATCGGCTAATCTCCTGGGGCCAAGGGGATTCTCCATCTATGAATCATCAGGATTAATTAGCTGTCTATTTTAGCTTCCCCTCTCTTTTTCAATTGTCAACTCTTTGTAAGTGATTCCTGAAAACATCGAATCTAGTAGAAACTTTGATTTCAGAATCAAGATGATGAAATTAAAGAACTAGAACAAATTCAAGATGCTCTACATCTGATAAATATAAAACCTGGATGTTAAAAACACTGTTGTGAGATCAATTCAGTACATCAGAACCCATTGGATAATTTGTTCCGCAGGGATACTCCAAAGAGTTGGCATATCCCTAGAGTAAATAGTCAAAAGTGGCTATGTGATTTAACATCAAAGTTATGGACTCCATGTACAGCAACATATTTTGAAGACTTAGCCTATAGGGGTGGGGCAAATTCTGTGTTCTATCATTAAGCATCTGGGCAAGTAGGCAAGTTGTATAACCTCTCTAAGAATCAATTTTCTCATAGGTAAAATGGAGAAAATAATACTAACTCACAGTGTTATTGGAGAATTTAGTATTTTAATGTGTGTAAAGTCCTCAGCACAGCGCCAGGCATAAAGCACTGCTCAGAGCACATGCTTAGAAAAAGGTCAACTCTTGGTATTATATCCAGGAACTGCTTTTGAAAAATTTCATAACTTCCCTCCATTTTAGGAAGACTCATATTTGACTGATACTGAATTGTAAAACAATGAATATTTGGCTATGATCATTGTACATTTACTTTGTCATTATTTTTTGTCAAGTGCATATGTGCACGTAATTCCCACCAAATAAGGGTGGAAATAATTTCTTTAGTTTTTGTTTTTCTTTCTTGGACAGCAATTATAATTTGCCTGGAACATAGTTTATTAGAACTCATCAAGTACATTTCCCAATGGTGTCATTGGATACCACCTATCTAAATATTTTTTCTGCTGATTTATTTACTTATTCCTCAGTAAAACAATAAAGAAATTCATAAGACAAAAAATCTACTTAAAAGTTTTAGAAGAAAATGTATGTGCATCTTTAATATACTGTTCTACTTGCAGTAATGATTTCAAATAATGTATCATAGAGGTTTTAAGCTAACTGTAATTTCCAAAACTTCTTAGTATAGGCTTACATATAGAAGGATTTAATATTCAGTGTGACTAACTCAACAAAGGACAAACTTTGGGATATCATGGAATCATTCTTTTTTTTTTCAATCATTAAATTAACAAGGTGTAGAATATCTAGAATTTCCAGAACACTGTTAGGCATTATGGACATGATAGTAAACAAAAATGCCTTGCAATCATGGAGCTAAAATTATGGTGTGGAATATAGAAAATCAATAATAATGAAAATCAATAATAATAATATTTCAGATGTGTTAGATTGTAATCAGTGCTTAAGAGAAAGCAATAAACTAATGAGAGAGAACACGAAGGATGGAGATGGAAAGTTGAGATTTAAAATGTTGGCTAGGGTGGCCCTACTGTGCTGGTGAATTTAATGAAAAGCCTGAAACCAATAAGGAGCTAACTTGATAGACATCTAAAGAGCTAACTATTCAGGAAGAAGGAACAGCAACTGCAAAGTTCCTGAGTCAAGTGGATACCTGAATATTTGAGGAAGAAAAAGGAGACATATGGCTGGCAGGCTGGCATAGGCAGCGCAAAGGGAAGAGGAGTAGGAAGATGAAAGGGAAGTGGGAGCCAGAGCCTGTAGAACCTACCTACCTTTCTGATTCCTTGAGTCAAAAACAAATATTGTCTATAAAATAATAAAAAGTTTTATTGTCCTACAAAATAAGAACCCCAGATTAGGAGACTCTAAATAGGATATTTGAAAGAAAATAGCCATCTGACTAGTCATACCAAAAAAAAATTTTGCATATATATTTTTTTTCCTTGATTTAACCTAAGGCAAAAGAAATATTGTACTGGGAAAAATCAGGCCATTGAATCTTCTTTCTTACCTTCTAAAGATAAATCATACCTTTAAATTTTACCTTTAGTTTAAAGTTATGGTACTAGAGGTCAAAAGAATCCATAAAAAAGGCCTGATTTCAAGCCCCACGCACTTGAAGAATTGCTTATTCCCCATGGTTCAGGAGTCTAAATCAATAACACACAGTGAAGAAGATTCCTTCAAGGCCTGGGACTTAGCTCAGTGGTTCTGCCACCTGCCTTGCAAGCACAAGGACCAGAGTTCAATCCTCAGTACCAAAAAGAAAAGAAAAAGAAGATTCCTTCAGAAACTTTCTGAATTTACTTCAGAAGATAATGATTGTCAGAAGGACACAGTCAAGTCTGTAAAATAATCTAATTCCTTTATTACATCTTTAAAACCAAACACTGCTCAAACTAAAGCATGAGAATGTTTAACGAAGAAGAGGCTTAAGTCCTTTACCTCTATTGTACAGGCCGAAGAACTAAGAAGGACATAGTTCAACTGACACCCATCTGACAAAGTGAAGAGACTTATGTAGACATACAGAGAGGACGTGACTTACCATTTAAAAGGGAATATCCAAGAACCCCATTTTTTTAAAAAGCTGACTTTTTAACTGAAATAAAAACAAAGGCTTTCCATATCATTTTTCTAACTTCAAGCATAAATTTTCTGAGATAAAATAGAAATCTTCAACTAGAGTATTTAAAGATACACAACTTGTTCATCTAAGCAATTCTGTATTTACTCACCATTTTGGAGAAAGTATGGAGTTTTATGTCAATTATTTTGAAATGTTTAGTCAATTCTATATTTTGTAGGCATTATGAAGACTGCTTTTTCCCATACCTGATGATTTATGTCTAAAAAATTTAATAACAGTTGAAATATAATTATTTTGATTTTTTAAATAATATTAATGTTGACCTCTAAAAGGGAAAAATATGTAAGAATAAGTTGGAAATTTTCTCTTCCTATGACTAGGAAGATAAATCTTTCAAAAATAAAAATAAGACACAATTTGTTTTTTATAATTCTAACTCTTGTATTTCATGTAGACAGCAGGGCTATGGGTTCACAAAAGATTCCTTGATACCCATCACCACAAATGTTAAATGAAGAATCCTGGTCAGTACCTATTAGGATTATCTACTTGAGATATTCGGCATAGATTAGTGTAAGATTTGCTGCAAGCCAAACCCAATGCCAATGAATCAGTCTGCCTAACAGTAGCGAAGGAAATTCAGAGATAGTCTAACCTACACAGGCAGCTTTACAGTGAAACTCACCACTGTTACAGAGTAGTCTTCTCATCTCTCTCCCTCCGCTATAAGCAACATGTTACCAATGTTTTATTCAAGTCTCAAGATCCCAGTTTCTTATGATAGTTCAAGAGTAGATGGGAAGGAGAGAGTGAGACGATTAACAGGATGGAATCCTTACACGTAGCAAACTGCAGTTTATGGTTTCTGATTGATGCCAATCTTATCTTCACCTGGTGGATGAATTATGCTACTGAGATAAAGGCATGCACACCAGCAGGGCAATTGGAGGAGATCTGTCAATTACAGATACCTGTCCATCACGGCCAGGACACTAATGTTGAACAGCTTCAGATCCTTGCATAGGATGGCCAAGATCTGATGTCAAAAGAAGAATACAGCAGACAGCAGCCATGGCTACATGACCCCATCTTCTTGCTCGTGCAGTGGCCTGCTCTATGTACATAGTATATTTTTGCTTTTCTCTTCTTTTCTTTAGAGCACTTCTTTTTCTTCAGAGCACTTCTTTTTCACTTCTTTTTCTTCTTCTTCTACCTCTAATATTAAACTTTTAAGTTCTTTGGCTGTCCCATCCAATTTTTTGAAGATACCTCCAAACTTGTCTCCAAACTCCTGAAACTTGCACATACTATCAATTACAGTAAAAGTAGAATGCAGGAATACAGTAGGATTTATTTATCAGGCTTAAAAAGTAACCTCAAATTTGTTTTGTTAACTTGTGACAGTTTTATGTCATGCCATGCTAATATCGGCTGACATGTGATACAAAATAAATTATGTCTCAATTATTTGACTACTCAGTAATATCATTACTAAATTAAATCTCAATATATTTCCCCAGAAAAAATTTAAAAGATATATTTTCATAATTTATCCAGACATTGTTATTTATTTTCTGGTACCTTCACTTAACAACAAAAATGTAGAGGTCACAAAATCTTTTATCAAGCCCTGTCTGCACCATGGATTTTGAGTCTTCCTAGGGTTAACTCTTGCCTAAACTTAATCCAATGGTGTTTTTCTTCCTCAAGTCCAAGACATAAGAATTACAAAAAGAAACTTTCAAATAAACTGACCTTAAAATCTGATGAATAATACTCCATACCTATTTATATTCTTATATAGCATGTATAATCTATGCATATGTGATAAATATGTAATATTACCTATATAGTATATATGTATTTTCTATTGCAGAATTCCATAATTGATTTCTAAATACAAACTCTTTACAAGTACCTGCTATATAAAAAGCTTCTCATTACCAGAGGCAATCCTCTCATCTTTGCACCATGACTCATTCTACTCTCTTTTAAATAGCTTTCCCTAACATTTCTGACTACACGTAAAACTGATATATCCATATGTAACATGTGAATTTATACTGATCCTTTTCTTTTTTTAAATGCATAGTGTCTTTTTCCCTCTTTATTCATAATTTCTCTCAGCAGCCCAAAGTATTGACCTTCCCAGTCTTGCTCCTTTTCTTTCAATTTTTCCATTGTTAATAGAACGAAGCTAACTGCAACATAAAATATATCTCCCTGCAACATAAAATCCCCAACCCTCTTCTGCTCTTTTCTCCAATGTACTAAATCTAGCCTTTTGTGCATATCATCTATTTCAAATACTTCTCTAATTTATTTTTAAATTCAGCTAAAACTTGCACATTTTACATGTCAATTTATTTAGTCATCACAACCACTCTATGAGGCAAGTAAATTATTGGTTCTTTTTTACAGGAAGGAAAGTGAAGCACATAGAGGTCAATTGCCAAAGGCCCCACATTATGAGTAGAGCTTTGAGTAGAGACATTGCAGTGTCAGAGTTCATGCTCTTAACCAGTACATTAATCTCCTCTTTTTTGTAAAATGTTATCCTTTTACTCATATGTTTAAAGCCCATGCCATTGCATCTGTTCAGGTGTTCTAAAAACTCTATTACTATAACTAAAATGCCAGGTATAGTTCAATTATATTTTATTTTTTATGTTTATTAATAATTAGAAGTTGATAGATTCAGGAGTCCAACTAAATTGGATAGCAGTATACAAAATGTTAATGCATTAGGACAAAGACAAGGAAGAAAGGAGAGAAGTATGATGGAGCTGTATAAATAATATATTTGCTAGATTTTTTAAGGAAATTAATCATCTCCTTTCAAAGCAGTCTTCTGCCTCAAACTATTACTGAAAGATTAATACTCTAGTCCTTTCAAATGGATTACTTGCTTTGTCACAAGCATTTGCAGGTTTGGATTTATTTTTATGAAATTGAAACCCAAAATTTAAAAATGTTTTGCTATTTACAGTATATTTTTACACGTATTACTTCATTGATCAATAACAGCAAAGAACTCCTTTTCTGACTTAGTATGGAGTAAGAAAAGTCACATAAATATGAGAAGGAATTTCTTAGGAAACACTTTATTTTTAGCAAATGAAAGTAATTCTTTGTGAGAAAAAAATTCATCTTTTCTCCCTATGAATTAAAATTCTATCTTAATCTACACAAAGGTTCATACTAGCATTGTAGAAAGATCATTTTTGTGTTCATTTTTACAAAATAGTAACCCCAGGAAAGAAATGACAGAGATTTGAGAGCCAGCACTAGTATCAAATCCCATACACAATGGTAACTCATGGACAATTCTAGTTAACCATGCTCAAACTCCTTATTGAAAGATATTATTACCAAGAACTAAAGTTCTCTCTCCCTCCCATCTTTTTCCTTCATGATCTCTCTGCCTCTATCCTGGTGTTTCTCTGACATACACACATACAAAATAACAAATATCAAAAAGAATTATTTTTTTGTTTTGTTTTGTTTTGTTTTTTGGTGCTGGGGACTGAACTTCATTTTTTTAATTATATGAGTTTATTTTTAAACTAATAGAAAGGAAGTGGTATTCTATCTGGTATTATTTGCTTCTATTTCAGAGGAAATATATTAGTGTTAACAAAATTCAGGTAAATTATGAGAATGAATTTATTTGTGTATTTTGTACCCTATTGGATTTCTATTACTTTAAGTGATATTCTATATTTTTTTTGCTTTTATATTTTGTACTTTAAAAGCACTCTTCCAATGAGTTTAAAACAAAAGCATTAATGTATGGATTTTTACTGGTCAGCAAATTAACAGTAGATGAAGTTAAGACCTTGATTAAGGAAATGCTTTATTCTGCAACCAATAATTTCACAATTATTAACAGGAACTAGGCCAGCTGTTTCTCTAGTGTAGACTTTTTCATAGGAATTCTTGTGATGTGATTGCCAAGAATAGATTTCTACATCTGCCTAATGTACATTGAAGAAATGATACATTTTCAAAGTAAAGCAATCAATTTCCTCAGAAGTGCTCTTATCTTAATAAAACAAAACGTTTAACAAAATATTCCAAAGCATTTAAAGAATGTTTAAAAGTGTAAATTATACCCATAATTAAAATAAGCACCAGGTGCCACCTCCAAACTGAAAAAGTTATTCTCTCTGAGCTTGAGACTAAATCCCTGGACATTATATGTACCAAGTTTCATCTGTGAATTTTCCCTTCATAAGAAGGGGATTATTCAGAAAATTTTTATTTTACCAAGCAATGCTGATAGCCTGAAACTGTGTTTAAGACAAATCCTTATTTTGGTTTGGTTTTTTTTTGGTGCCGGATATCGAACTCAGAACCTTGTGCTTGCAAGGCAGGCACGTTGCCACTGAGCTAAATCCCCGGCCCAAAGCATTTTTTTTTTTCTTGTTTTTGGTACCGAGGATTGAAATCAGGACCTTGCACTTGCGAGGCAGGCGGCAGAACCACTGAGCTAAATCCCTGGCCCCTTATTTTGGAATCAAAGAATCACTGCTGTATAAAAAGGCTCAGAAACACAAAGGCCATTAAATCACAATATCAACCGGATTGATGTATAATGTCCACAAAGAAGTCACTGTAGCTATTCAACTCTGCCTTTGATTTCATTTTTCGCCTGTTTTCCAAAAATCATACCCTGATATTTTTAATTCAACCAAGCTGAATGAAAAATCTGTCATAGAGACATCTGTAAATGATACTGTAAACATGGCCAAGGCCAGACCCCCAAATTTTATTTTGCATAAAAATCACAAATAAAGCAGAAAAACTTCCAAACTTAAATAACATGGGGAACATTAAAAGGATTCAATGGATATCATATTTTACAAGTCTCTAAATTTAACAGGCATATAATCTAAATGCAGTATTTTTCTTTGCAGTATACACAATGCTAGTCATGAATGAAAGTGTGCAACAATTGATTAAAAACTTTTCTAAGCCTGTGGGTGTGCTTTCCTCCACACAACTACATCATTGATAGTTTACAACTCCATTAATCAGATAGTTTGGCTAGTGCCAAGGTAATAACATGAATCCAGAAGAGAGTTTCTTATCACCCACCAGAGCCCCGTTCATTGCTTCTCTAGGCTTAATACACACAAAAAAACTTTTTCGTCATTTAGACTTTTTTCTACTTTGAGACCTTTTCCAGGAGACTATTTTTGTTCAAATGCTGGAGGAGTGGTAACTTATGAGCTCATATTTTGGTTAGCATTAACTTTTAATGCCTGAATAGACCACTGACAGCAAATTAGCAAAGGTCACAGATGCCAGATTTCCTCCAGTGGTAAGCCAGCAGCAGCAGAAGTATCAGCATCGACAACACCAACTAACATTTGCAAGGTAACACTGAGTGATGATAAAAAGTACAAGGTCTTGAGCCAAGTACCTGAGGTCAAGTCAGGCCCTATTTTGCCACTGTGACTTTTGTCAAATAACTTAAACTTTCTGCATTTGGATTGCCTTAATTGCAGAAGAAAGACATTAAAAGGTCATTGTGAGGATTAAATGAGTTAACACGTATATATGTAAAGTCCTGAAAATATTTAGTAGTTATCATTGATATATTTTATAACTTAGAATTACTCAGAATACACTTTGATCATATACCACTGTAACTATTTTCACTTAACATGCCAAAAAACACATCTAGTTTATCTTTAGCATTAGTCCATAAACTTGATTGCAGATTAGAATCACCTGGGAAAATCTGACAACTATTCATAACTGGTATAGCCTACAGCAGAGGCATTTGAATTTTTCAAAGCTTCCCAAGTTAACCTAGTGGGCAGGCAAGTTAAGAACCTCTGATCTATATCCATTCTTACCTAGACAGATCATCTCTAGAAAATGTAGTCAGAGTAAGTTTGCAGGTAGCAACGGAAATTTATTTCTTACTGTTCTTGGACCTGGGAAGTCTAATATCATGGTGCCAGCAACTTCACTGTCTATTGAAGTCTCATTATCTGCTTCCAAGTGGTAGCATATTGCTGCATTCTTATATGATAGAAGTTGAAAGAGCAAAAATTGGCCTTGTCAGTTTCCTCTAGCCATTTTATAAGGGCACTAATTCCATATATGAGAATCGTCTTCAAAAGGCTCCTCTTTTTCACACCATATTTAAGGGTTTAAGTTCCAACATAGGAATTTTGGAGGGACATGTGAATTCAAACCATAACTATTGTTCTCAATCTTCAGTGTACTTAGGAATTTCTAGGAAGATTCATTAAAACAAATATTCCTAGCCACATTCAGAGTCTGAATGTGTAAGTCTAGGAAAAGGCCCAAAGATTTGCATTTCTAACAAAGTCCCAGGGCATGCTCATGTTGCCAATCTAGTTACCAGGAGTTGGGGGCAGATAAACACATAGTAACCACCAGATGTGGATATCTTTACTATTCCCTTTATTAGTTAGGTCTCTCCAGATACACACACACACACACATACACACACACACAAACACACACGACATATACTTAGACAATTTTGAGACTCACTCTGTCTCCTTCCCAACAGCTCCTCCATGTAGATGACAGTATTCCAGTTCTGTTCAAGTGCTCTAAGTTTTCCTGCCCTCTTCATCAAAGCATATCTGTCCTGTTTTCTGAAAAGCATTCTAATGTCAGCTATACATTTTATAAAATATCAAAGTGTTGATATGTCAGTAAATAAAGAGATCATTTCCTGACATGGTCTTGATTTTTATGTGGCTTAATAAAGCAAACTCTTGCCAACATGATTTTTCCAAAAAGCTACAAATGGGTAACACAACCTAGCAAAGGAAAAATTTATTTTCTAACACTGGCATCTACTGCAAGCATTAGAATTAGTGGGAGAGGTTTTTCGAAACATATGCTATATCTCTTTGCACACAGGATGTATTCATATTCCCAGTAATGGAATTGTTACAGATAATTTTTTAAAAATTCCTCCCCCTATGAGTGGTTCTCAATCTTAATTGTGTTAAAATCACCTCTGAGCTTACATTATGTACATATACCAGGCTCCTCCCTAATCCAGCGAAGAACCTCTATGATGGCTGAGAAATCTATGTGTTTTAAAAGTTCCTTAGGTGACTCTAAGTTTCTCAGCCAAGGTTGAAAACCACTGCCTCATACTTAGAAAAAAGTACAAACCATGAGATCACTAAGTTTGTGAGACAAAAGGACTACAGAATTTACCATAAAAGAAATAAAATGTTTACATTATCAGTGTTATGACATACAGTCAAAATAATTTACACTTATAGCCAACTGAAGTGGGAAACAGCCTAATATAGAAGGAGACTGGGAAAAAATAGGTAGTTGCTTCAAGCACTTTTTAACTTGTGTCCTCTCACCTTCACAATTTGTACTCACTGGAAAAAAGGTTTATTTCACTGAGTATGCAATATACCAGGTTCTTAGGCAAATAATAACTTTTTAAAATAAAATAATGAGAATCAAGTTCTTTTTCTTTATTTTGGCTTTTCATTTGCTATTTTGAAGAGCTTGAAAGGTAAATGCTTACAACTATTCTGAAGTTTTGTGGAACATTGATCAACTAATGCAGGGGCTATGTCCCGAATCAATTAAGGAATCTCTATCATTCCAGCCTAGACAGGAGCTCAACTAAGTATTTATTGATTGATGAAGAATGAATTATTTTTATCAAAGTGTCTACTTTCACTCATAAGATATTTTCAATACATATCTTTGAATACATATGTTTAAATAAGATATACATTTATGTACTTTAATTTTATATATGCAGTCTAAGTCTTCAGAAAATATTTATAGTGCTAAAGTTTTTGGTTAGTCTTGTGAGGAACAAGCCCCCCCACCTTTGATCATGTACAATGGGCAGATCAGAATGTGGATCAGGAGCACAGCAAAAGCAAGACTTTTTATTCTTCGATGTTGCAAGAAAGGGTGCTAGCCTAACACCAGAGTGGTTACAGTGAGCAATTTAACCCCTAGCACTCTGCTCCCTCCCCACCTAGTGTGTAGTTTCCTTCTCCTTTTCCTCATTGGGTGGTACTCTGGGGAGTACAATCTCCCTGGTGTGCATTTGTACCCTTGACCTGCTTCCTCTGTAAACATTTTATGGGTTTTAAAAGTAAATGATAAAACTACAGGCAGTAACTTCTTAACTGCCACTCTTCCAATCAGAGTTAGCATAGTGAATGTCATAGTTTACAATCTAACCTACCTGCTTTGTTTAGATACCCATTCAATCACATGACTTAAGTCACTTCCGCAGGCTGAGTAATTTTTCATTCTGAGTTAAAGACTTTCTCCTAAAAATAAGCCACTTTAAGTTTCTATTGCTTACAAGTCTCAAAGATGTAAATTTTAAAAAGATCAAATAACAAACGCATACAAAGAATAAGAAATATTATGGAACTGTCATTTCCCAAATCATTTCAGATTTTAGATTTAAGAAATTTTAGGTACCTGTGAAAATAATTGTAGCTACCACAAATCCTCCCACAAATTCAAAGTAAGCAATATACAAATCAACAGAATAACGCAGGCTCAAAATTGTGAATAGAGAGTTATGTGTAGAATGGATTATAGAAGCATCTGCCTCAAATTCCATCGATTACAACTAAAGTGTCACTAGTTGTTTTAGTTTAGATCTAAAATGTTCCCCAAATGTCTCGTGTGTTTCAGAGATAGTGATTGGATGACAGAAGTGCAACTCCAAATCTGCTGTAGTGAAGGAGGTGCCTAGAGGGGAGAAGTGGGTCACTGAAGGCATGATCTGGAAGGATGTGTTCTTGTTCTCTGCTCTGCTCTCTCTGTTTCCTGGCTGTTATGGGATGAGCAGTCTTCTTCTACCATGTCTTTCTACAATGATGTTTCTCCCTTGGAGCCAGCCAACCACGGACTAAACCCTCTGAAAACAAGCGAAAATAAACACCTCCTCTTTTTAACTGTGGATTTAGTATTTTGTCCCAGTGATGGAAAAACTGGCTAATACAGAAAAAATTGTACTGAGATGGGGTCCTTGCTGTGAATATACCTGACCATGCTGATCAGAAGCCTTTGAAACTGGTTTACAGGAGGAGTCCGCAAAAGTTTGGAGAAGCTGGATAGAGAAACTCTGAATTGCTGTAAGCACAACTTGATAGGTGATTCTGTTTGGAGCCCCAAAGACCAGAAATGCAGACAGTAAAGGCTAGGTTCATGAGGTTTTTCATACGCAAATTAGGGGTGTACTGAAAACTAGAGTAAAGGCCAGGATTGTTTCATTATGGAAAAGAATTTGTCTACATTTTGTCCATGTCTTGAGACTGTGTGAGCCTGAATTTAAAGTTGGTGAACTAAGTAATCTTTTGGAGGAAATTTCAAGGCAGTTCAACATTCAGGCAGTGGCACAGGTTCTGCTGGCTGCTATTAGCTATTTTTTGAAGGTTGAAAAAACACCATTAATCAGTCAGATCTTTCTGAAACTTCAATTTCATTGCAACTTTTGAGAGGGATAGAGTAGGAAGTTATTAAAGTAGTATGCAATTTATACTATTTTATTTTAAAACACGTACTAATACCATGGAGATAAGAATAACTCCTCAGAATTTTTAGGGTTAAACAGGAGACATTTTAAGACATTATTGTCAGGTTACACTTCAGCCACCTACACCATATACAAGGAATGATTAAAAAATATGTTGTGTGTTTAAATTTAAAAATTTATTATGATAAAAGACTCAAACTACTAGTTCCCTCAAGATACTCCCTTTTGTGTCACATGAACTTATTCCATCATTCTTGACACTTTCTGGAAGTTCTCTTTTGTGAGTATCTTCACAAGGTATGATTTAAAAATGTAGTAAATACACAGCTGAATGCCATCCAACAGAAAGGCAGCCTCATAAAAACATTACGGTGTGTCCCCATCCATCTTATTTCCCACATCTGGCACTATGAGACTTCTGACTCTTCCCGAAAGTCAAAATGACCACAAAAAGTGAAGATTTTGAATCAACTCAGGACATCCAGGTAACTATGACAGTGCAACTAAAGATTCCCCAACTGCCTCAAAAAGTGGTAAAAATTATGAGAGAAGTGTGTTTGAATTGAGGGGGACTATTTTGATGGAGATTAATGATAGTGTATTTAATATAATTAAAAAATTTTAGGTCTAATTGTTTATCATATTTCATAACTTCAAGGGAAAAATTTGAGAGGTGTGACTGTATTCCTTTCCCTTTGTTCATTGAAATGTCAATTATGTCTCTCACCCTACATTACATACCCACAAATTTGTTCATTTGATTACATTCAACAAGTAACCTGCATTTACTTATACACAGGACTTTAGTATGCATTCAAAGGGATACTCAAGGATAAGACAGTAATTGAGGAAGAAATTTTTGTAGTTTATAGACTAAAACACATAGGACAGATGGATATGAAATAATGAATTTCAATAAACTCCACATACAATACAATAACTGCTAAGATTGTATGAGACAAGGATAGAGGCCTGGGCATGAGAATAAAGATCAGACACTAGAATAGGGAGCTTAGATTTGCTCTTAAAAGAATTGGATTGAGAAGAAGGGAGCAGGATTCTCCACTTGAAAGAAAACCTGTAGAATTACATCACTGGCAATAAGAGACATCATAAAGGAAGAAGCTATTTCTCATGCAAGATTGGGCAAGAGTGAAGATGGAAATAAAGGATTACTTTTCAATTCCTAACCTGAGAGAGAAGGAGAACAATGCTGAGAAAAATCCAGAGGGAAAATCTGTGGAGGGGAAAAAATCTGAGTTTGGTTTCAGATATATTGAATTTTCATTGGTTTTTGGCATCCAAAAGAAAATGAAGATTAATGTTAAAGCTAGACCAACATGAAAACAAGGACAGAAAAAGTTTTCTGCCACCATTTTTGCTACAGGGAAAAACACAAGAGCTAAAATTTTTAATGACTTTTGACCATAATCTCTCTTTTTCCATATGAAGTACAGAACAGAAAGTCTCAATGAAAGTTTCAATGGAATCTCAAAGCAGCAATCTGTAGCCTCTCCAGGAAATGAAGTTTATCTCAGGGGCATAAGTCAAGCCTCCTTCCAAGGTTTTTCTTACAAGCTCTTCTCTCATATGCACCCAAATTCTTCCTAATTCTTCCATGAATCTCCTCATTTCTGAAAGGGAACTTTAAGGAAGTAGGGCCTAGAACATTAACATAAAGGAAGATATTATCACATTCCCATCCTTGCAACTGTTGGGAAAGATGGCATGGTGCCTTTCAAGGAATAAATAAAATGACCTCATGAGTTTCCTACGTGGAGCAACTTGATGTCTCCCATAAATAGAGAGCAACCCAAGCCATACCCATGCCTGTGTGATCCAGTCTCAGCTCAGACTTGTGGTCAAACAAACACAATAACCAGAAGTAATTGCAAACATTCAAATCATTTAAAGATGTCCTTCTACAAATAACAGCAGTATGGAAGTACACTTTAAAAACCACAAGGCATTTTAAATATTCATTCTTTCAATCCCTGTTACTCTTAAATTCTTCTCATGCATGGCAGCAGCTCTTAAAAACCTCCCTCTCTGCTCCTATCAACTCCCAGACCCAAGTGATCTTCTTGGCCTAACTATCCCTCAAAGACATGTCTTTCCTTCACCTCCTTGTTTTCTTTTTTTTCAATAAATAAATACTCCATCTTCCCTTTTTTAGTTTTTTATTGTTTGTTTGTTTGTTTTAATTTATTGGCTCAAAGAAGTAACAAAGTGCCATAGTAACTGAAAGAATCCTCTCCAGAGGTCAGGGGTCAGGCGATGAAAGGGAGAAATATGGAGAGGAGTAAGCTTGCACATATTAAAATTTTTTGTTCCCATCACATGTAAATGTTAATTTCAAAACAACTTACAGTTACTATGTCTTATTTTGTTCTCAAACTCCAGGCCTTTCAGAAGACAATTAGAATTCTCAGGGAGTCTCCAGATCCTTCTCTTTTATGATCCCTTGCCCTTCTGGGTCAGTGGGAAATTTAATAGAAATCTCCAGTTATTTCAAACCACAGAGACCTCAAGAGTCCTCAAACTCTTCAGTGCTTTTGGGTCCCTGAGAAGAAACAATGAGACATAGTGCAGTGATAGATGTTCTAGGGTCTGTAAAATAAAAATCCAGAATGCATCCCCTTCTTTTCTGAAACACCCAAGAAATTTTAGGTTGTTGGTAATTGAACATCTAATTAACCAAAAATTTTATATGATTTACTACTCTCACTTACATAAAATAAAATAACACAAAAAAGCAATGCATTAAAAACAATTCCAAGATACTTATTTACACTTTTAGTTTCTCACACCAGAGAAACTATTCAGTATTTACACATATGTGCCCTATTTATGGTACTTAGTGACACCTCAGTATTAATAAGTGCATCATTCTTCAAGAAACTAAATTACTGGAGGTAGTTGCAGGTATTTTCTGTACCAGAAAAATGGAACACTAATTTCCTTTTTCTAAAAAAAAAAAAAAAAAAAGATATTTTAATTTTAAAAATCTCTTAAGAACAAGTCTAACTTCAAGTAGCTTATTTGATGATTTCTCTGATAATAGTTGAATTTATTTTAATAATTACTATAACTGCCTTGGGAAGGGCTATATTTTTACCTCCATTCACAGAACAAAAAACCACAATGAAATGCGTTCAGAGGAATGGGGTTTATAACTATGGTAAAATATGTACTTCCTGCTCAACTGGCCTAGCACTACTTCAATTATGTGATGTGCAACTATGCATTATACCTACTCAACTGTTTATTCAGCTGCGTAAAGATGTATCAGCCTAAGTAACATGAAGTGACTTCAGGTTTACCTGATGCTAAATTGCTTTAAAGACATTATTGAATTATACATAATAGATAACAACTACATGAATAAGTGAAACTCGGAATGAATGCTTACTTAAAGCATATTATGTACGACATAAGAGAAATGCTGAACATTTCAGCTGGGATGAAAGAAAATTTGAAATAAGTTTCTTAGTTCTGGATAGCTATTTTGTGAATGCATGTGTTTAATAGCATTATAAAATATCACTTCAAATGCACCATTAGATTTGCAGACAGCATATTCTTAAGTCACAAAGTTATGATTCATATACATCAAATCACTTAGCACTGCTGGCAAGTGTTGCCAGTGTGAAATATAAAACAGAGAGGATAATAAAACTTTAACAAGCAGCAATAAAACTAATGAAATATAATCTCAAATATACTTCACTAATTCATCCAGAGAGGAAACACAGTCACCCAATCCTGAGGATGTGGAAATGCAGCCAGCTCCATAAAAACACATATTCATCATAGTAACATGGATGACTTTAGAATTATAACTGGAAGAAAATTCAAGCTGGTTATAGTAGCATAATTATCATGCCCAAATAGATGAAGATGACAGAATGAAGCAACAGTTCACATATGCTTATTTTGGCTCCATGTTTAAAGCAATTGAAATAAAAATATTGATGTTATTTTTAATAGGGATAATCTTTCATGCTGAGGATAGAAAAATTGCAGAATAGTCAGGCTGAGCAGTGTTCAAGAAGTTACTTATAACCTCTAAAAGCAATATGTAAGCGGGTCACAAGCTTATTTTCATATAGTTTTCAGGTGCCTATAATAACCACGCAATCTAGTCCAAAAAATTTGATTAATGTTTGTTACTATGTCCCTGGAGGACGTCATTTGACAATCATGAATTTCCCTACTTACTTTTTGTCATTTTCATCTGTTTTTGAGAACATGGAATTCCAAGTTTAGGAAAAAGGAAGGAAAGAGAAAGAAAGATGGGAGGAAAAAGGTGATGGGAAAGGAAATAGAAAAGAAAATGTTTCTGAGTCCTTTCTCTGTAGCTTTGATGTCCTGCACATAAAAACGATGTCAGAGAGCAAACTAAACAACAGAGAACAGACTTACCCAAGAAATAAGAATAGACAAGATTTCTTTTTCTTTTAATAGACAACTTCTGTGATTGTGCATATGGTAGAGTTTATGCATCCATGTAAATTAGTAAAGGGAAACAGATGAATAGATGGTCATTCTCAGAAGTATTCACAAATCATTCTTTCCACTAAGTCCTATGCTTAGTTTTCTACCACTAGAAGAGGTTTTTTTAAAAAAGAATTGAAGGAATTCATATCAGTGATGGACTCCCCAAAGAGGCTCAGGAAACACATGTCAAATAGGGGTCGAACAATGAATGGGAATTTGGATAAGAAGCTACCTTCCAGTATCTTTGAGATACACAAAAGCAATAAGGAAGAGAAAAACAGTGTGCACCAAATACGTAGAAATTTCTATTATTCAAAGGGTAACCTAAATGAACTGGCAGAAATATTTGCCCAGTTAAATGAACTCACAGCCAGAGGGATTACTTCCCACAGGGTTAATAAACTGAAACTTTTCAAAAAGTAAACTAATAAGGTTTGTGATAAAAACAGAAAGAGGTAAGTTGTCATGAAAATCCATTAATAATAAGAATGAGATTTTTCTTTTTATTCCTACATTTTATGAGTAAATAGAATGAGACTAAACTTTAATATGAATAATCAATTGTTTTTTCATTTGTCTTATAAAACATGCTCCTACCTACTGGCTTTGTTTCTGTTTAATTGAGAGGAGTACAAAGATTAGGCTCAAAGTTGTACTCTTCTAAAAGATAGCTGTCATACTCTAGTTTCTCATCAGATACTAGAAATCTTTCACCTTTTACTAAAAGATAACTTTGGCTGTTTTCCACTTCTCCTAAAATTTTAATATTTAAGTGATATTTGTATCATTAAAATTATAGTTATTTAGTATGCTATTACTGAGAAGTGTCCTGAGATTAACAGCATTTTCTAGAAGTGAAATGAGTATCACAAGCACTATATACCAATAAACTTTCAGTGTTACTATTTTCCCCAAATATAAATGCCTAATCACTCTTTCCACTTAAATTAGAATCAAAGCAATGTCTTTAGCATATACCTGCTTTCCCTGAAATTTTATCATGCTATGGTGGAAGGAGAAATCACAATATAATGAACATAAGTTGGCAATACTTGTAATATGGGGAATGTTTCATGAAGTAAAAGCACTGAATGTGATCACATTCGTGTTTAAGTGAATAATTTGGTTTGTGGCACCGTCTGAAGATAACTTTTTAGTCTGCTGTCAGTTATAAGGCATTCGTGTACTGCCACCATGTGGTAAGCCAACCACATACCAATTTATTTTAAGTATTATGTAAAGAACCATGAAAGAAATATGCTATTACTTTTGGTCCTTGTTGCTAACTGCCAAAGCCTAGCAAGAGTTAGTGTCAGTAATCTCATATCACAGATATAAGACTTAGCACTTATTTATCATGGGCTCAGATAGTACATGTGTGAAGTCAGAACCAAGTCAACCTAGCTGCTAAGATCACAAGGAGTTGATAAAATTATGGGGATCAAAGAGATTTCCAATTTCAGAACAGTTTAATATTTTCAGTATCTCATATAAAAGGTCTACTGATGTTTAAATTTGTTTTATTTATAAAATTATTTTCAAAATCACAAATTAAATGTCACAGTTAAAATGACATACTATAACTGAAGCACCTTTATTATCTAAACAAAAATCTGTGTACATGAATGTATAAATATAAATACATATGTAGGGCAAATCAGAAGAGTTTAAATTGGAAGTGTTAAAAACCAGGCATCATACTTTTTCACTTGGACAATTTTTATCTATTTTTGATAGTATACAATCAAACCTAGGTCTAACTTCATTACACTCAATTTTCAATAGCATCTTTAATATTGAGGCAGGAGTGTAATTTGTCAAGTCATGATCGCAGTAAGATTATTTTAATAGATTTATGCTTTGTATTAAATTTTTTCTTCCAAGATCAGAACATGGAAATTAAAAACTCACTTTGATAGGCCACCATTCCACCACTCCTAGCACAGAAGAGGTGAGCCAATTCCAGCACCCAGGGGGAGGCTCCCAGCACAGAGGAGGTGAGCCAATCCCAACGCCCAGGAGAAGGCTCCAGGCCACCATTCCACCACTCCCAGCACAGAGAAGGTGAGCCAATCCTAGCACCCAGGAGGAGGCTCCCAGCACAGAGGAGGTGAGCCTCCCCCATCCAAAGTTTAGCTTTGGATACCACATAGATTCTCATGGGTGTGTGTCTGTTTTTAATCAGTATATAGTTTATGACTACTTCACAGTTGTTGTCCTCGGGCAGAAATGAGACCATCAAATGCTTGTGGTGCAGGACAGTTTTGCCAAAGTGCTGGTAATATTGCAAAGCACTTTTGGGGCATATTTTGATTGCAGAAGAATGAAAATAAATATGTAATAACAAAACTACTTGTTATACTTTAAACATTAATATATAAACTAGTTTCTATAAGTCATATATCCATTTTAATAAACTAATATTGAGTAATGCTGAGCATCCTTAGGAAATCACATCAGAAATTGGGATACAAAATATCCCAAATGGTTAAAAAGTTACAGGTTACTTTTTCATAGTCACATTTGTTCATACCATTTATTCATTCATTTGTTTATTTATGGAGCATCTGCAAAGTTTCATGTATGATTCCAGCCACTGGGATTACAACAGTGGACAAAAACTTTTTTTATATCTTGACATGATAAATGCTAGAAGAAAAGTAAATCATGAGAAAAGCATAAAATAACAGGTTTGGTTTCAGTTTGGTCACAGCTCTGAATAAAGTAAAGGAGCAAATGGGGTGACTCACTGGAGAAAAGAGTGTGCTTAGTGTGTTCAAGAAGGGGAGGGAAGACCAGTTTAACTGGAGAGAATGAGTGATGAGAGAGTCCAGAAGAGATGAGGCTAATGGGTCTGTGTAGAGGTTGGCGTAGACCCTTGTAGAGGAGAATGGGAGAAGTTCATGTTTACCTGGCACCAAATACCTGACACTTACAACTAAAAGACGAGATGGAGGCGAGCTGTTCCCAGTGCCCAGGAGGAGGCTTCTGGGCCACTGTACCACCCTTCCCCCAGTACATAGGAGGTGAGCCTCCTGGGCACCAGAGGCACACATCCCCTCCACTTTGAAATGAGAGAACATGTAAAGAAGTCTCAAAACCAGACTTCCAGATCACCTAAAGCAACCCCAAAGGGAAACGAGATGGAACACTCTGATACTCAACCACCTGGACTTCCCGAACTGGCAAAAAAAGACGATCTGGAAAAAATGAAATCAGAAATAATTTCTCAGATATCAGCAGAGATTGTGCCCATAGTGCAAGACATGATTAATAAATCTAGAGAGAATACAAATTAAAAAATAGAGAAGCTGAGGAACATGATGGAATCCCAGCATAGGAAACAAATGGAATCCATAAAACAGATACAAACAGATTTCCAGGAGATTAAAAACTTCATTGAAAGCTTACCCAGCAGAATGAGCCAATGTGAGGACAGAATTTCAGATATAGAAGATAAGATGGCAATTAGTGACCAGGAAAAGAAAAATTGCTTTAAAATAGTAAGGGACCATGAGAAATCAATCCAGCAACTACCAGATGATGCAAAGAAGAATAACATAAGGCTGATCAGAATCAATGAAGAAACAGGAGAGTGCAGATGACATAAAAAAACTGTTCACAGAAGTGATGGTAGAAAGCTTCCCAAACAGGAGAAAAGAATTTGACATACAGATAAGAGAGACATATAGGACTCCAACTAGCCTTGATCAAAACAGATCTACACATAGACATATACTAGTTAAGATTCCAGAATCCCAACAGAAGAACAAAATTCTACAGGTAGTCAGAGAAAAGAAACAAATCACATACAAAGGGAAGCCCATCAGAATCACAGCAGACTTCTCAGTGCAAACCCTCAAGGCAAGAAGAACTTGGAGTGATGTATTTCAAGCCCTAAAGGAAAACAGCCTCCAACCCAGACTGTTGTACACTGCAAAACTATCTTTCAAAATTGATGGAGAAATAAGATACTTTCATGCCAAAGAGCACCTTAGGAACTTCATGAATACCAAACCATCACTACAAAAAATTTTAGACAATATCCTAGGAAAAGGCAATGATGATCACAAGCCCAGGAACACCAGCAGAATGAATCCGTTGGGTGCAGCAAGAAATTAAATGCAAAGGGGAAGAATCCAACAAAAAGAAAAAGTCATGGCAATGATAAGTCAATACATTTCAGTTATAACCATCAATGTTAATGGTCTCAATTCACCATTCAAAAGAAATAGACTGGAAGAATGGGTAAAGAAGCAAGATCCAATAATATGCTGCATACAAGAAACACACTTAATTCAAAAGAAACTCACAGACTGAAAGTTAAAGGTTGGAAAACAATACTTCATGTGACGGGAACCCGAAAAAAAGCAGGAGTAGCTATCCTCTTTGCAAATCAAGTGGATTTCAAACCAAAATCTGAAACACTTCTGTTCTCAAGAATTTCAGATAAAGGATAGTTAACTTTTATGTACAAATCTATTGTGAACTTGTGTTTTCATTCCTCTTAAGTAAAAACTTAAGAACAGGACTGTTGGTTCTTAACAGTAATACAAGTAATTTCTATATTGTTTTCCAAAATGGTTTTATCATTTTACATTCACAGCAGCAGCATTTGAAAGTTCTAACTGGCTCACACCTAAACTGACATTTGTTCTTTTAAAACTTTCAACTTCATCTCCCTAATGAGTGTATAATATGATCTTGTTATTATACTGATTAGTATTTTTTTGATTCTAGTGTTGCACACCTTTCCTTGTGCTGTACTGGCTATTTATCATCTTCTTGTGTCTACTTTTTAATTGGGTTGTCTATTAATGAACTGTAAGAGTTCTTTATATGTTCTAGTTTTAGGTTATATATATTATAAATATGGTCTGATTAAGAACTAGTTTTCATTTTCTTAAGGATGTCATTTAAAGTTCTAAATTTTGATGGAATATCATTTATCAATTTTTTTCTTTTATACATCATGTTTTTTGTATTCTAGGAAATTCTTGCCTACCCTAAATTCATGAACATTTTCCCTTATACTTTCTTCTTAAAGTTTTATAGTTTTAGTCTTTCATATTTAGGTTCATAGATCTTTTCAAGTTATCTTTATGTGTGGAAATAAAGGGTTGAGGTTAATTTTTTTACATACAGGTAACAGGTGTTCTAGTACCATTTGCTGAAAACACTATCTTTTCCTCTGCTTTTGAGTTGAGTTTATGCTCAATAAAATGTTAATGTTAAATAATCTTTTAAAACTCAGTGAACCATATATGTGTGGTTCTATTTCCAGATTTTCTGTTTTATTCCAATGATATATATATGTTTTTCTTTATGCCAACATTGCCTTGATTACAGTAGCTTTAAAGGAAGTCTTAAAATTAGGTAATAAGGGCTGGGGATTTAGCTCAGTGGTTCTGCTGTCTGCCTCATAAACGCAAAGTCCTGAGTTTGATCCCCAGTACAAAAAAAAAAAAAAAAAATTAGGTAATAAACGTCCTCCAACACTTTTTTTCTTTTTTTTCTTTTTCTTTTCTAAGTTCTTCGTACTTCTACATAACTTTTAAATTTCAGTATCCAATTCTTCATTTATAGCAAGTGTACACAGACCTGAATTTTTTTATAGACCTTGTGTTTTCTAATTCTGCTAAATTCAAATACAAGCTCTAGGGGCTCCTAGAGAGTTCTTAGTATTTTCTCTGTAGATGATCATTTCATCTATATACAAAGATTTTACTTATACCTTGCCAATCCTATGCTAATTGTTTCTCATTATTGCCAGACTATTTTGGTTTGGGCCTATGTTTCAAAGTTTAATGGACAGACAAAGAGTATGCATATCTGCCCTTGTTCCCCACCTTAGGAAGAAAGCATTGTATCTTCTCCATTCATATGAGACATTTTTGCTGAAGTATGGAGTACATGTCTTATCCATTGAGAAGGTTCTCTTCTGCTTCTAGTCTCCTGATAGTTTTTACCATGAACAGCTATAGAATTTAGTCCAATACTTTTTCTCCAAACACTGACAGGATCATATGGCTTTTTCCCTTCCTCTGTTAAAATGATGACTTATGGGGATGGATCTTCCAATGCTGAACCAAAACTGCCATCCCTAAATTAAAACCACTTTCTACATACTGCCAGATGTGACTTCTAATAGTTGGTTTTGTTAAAAAAAAATTATCTATATTCATACTTTTTTCTTCTATTATCTTTATTCAGTTTTAGGATTAGCATAATGGTGATTTCCTAAAATGAGGGGAGAAGTGTTCCTTCTTTCTTCTGCTTTAGATGTTTGATATAATTCATCAGTTAAAATGCATATGAGCCTGTTATTGTCTTATGGGTAGGTTTTCAAGCTAGGAATATACTTTCTTTAGTAAGTGCTATTCAAATTTTATATTTCCTCCAGAGTCAGTTTCATTAATTTGGCTTCCAAGATACTTCTTAGAAGTTGTCAAATTTATTTCAAAAAGGATTTTTGTAATATGCTTTCTATATCCTTTTATATTCTGTAAAATCTGTGGTAATGTCCTCTAAATTTTGATATTGTAATTTAAAAATGTATAATTGATATTGTGTAACAGAAAGAAAGGTCTAAAGGAGTAGGGGAAGTGGGAGGTGTAGACAAAAGGAATGAAGGGCAAAGAGAAAATATGAGAAAAGGAAAAAAATGGAAACAAAGTCTTTTCAAATAGAGAAGGGTGGAGGGGATGAAGGGAGGGCAGGGGAGGGGGAAAAAAATAAGAACCAAGATACATCATGTAAAGGTACAAGATCCCAGTGATGAATGTAACTGTATTTTATATCTAAAATGTATCAATAAACTTAATGGGAAAAAAACTCTCTTTGATAAATAGATTCTAGATTTAAATATAGAAATTAATATCTTGTAAAATCATTAAATATTTTTCTAGAAATAAAACATTTCCAAAATTTAAATGTACCAAGAACTAGACACAAGTGCAATTCTATTAACGACTTCTCTTAGCTTGAAAAGCACTAAATGAGCTCATGAAATTTTTGTTCTTAATTGATAGTGTGAAGAGAGAAGTGTGATCATTTCAACATTTCATTTCAAGAAATGGCAAATATTTTCCAACTCATTATCTCAGAATGTGAAATCCAGATTTATTGGCCAACTTTATAGGACAAAATCTTACCTTATATTCTTTTGCTCCCTTCTCTATTGAACACAAACCACAAATTACTTATTACATAAAAGGTATAAAATTATCAGCAGATATAATTTCAGCATGAATGTAAAAATACGAATCCTTGAGGGCCAGGGATTTAGCTCAGTGGTTCCACCACCTGCCTCACAAGTGCAAGGTCCCCAGTTCAATCCCCATTACCCCCAAAAAAAATAATCCTTGGTCTTACATTGTCACCAATTCTGTAACTTTCATTTACCATAGTGAATTTATACAACATGCTTATGAGTTTATAGTAGTTTTACACAGAGGAACTTTGCTCTGATTACTTTGTTCTGATTTAGTAGACATTAATATACAGTATGTATATGAGAAAAAAGGGGATGAAAGAAAACATGATCTACTACTATCTCAAATCTATAAAGAATTTAAAAAGATCAGACCTCCCAAATTTAAAGACCCAATCCGAAAATGGGCATCTGAAATGAACAGACATTTCTCAGACAAAGTAGAAATAGCAAATAAACATGAAAAAATGTTCAACTTCACTGTCAATCAAGAGATGCAAATGAAAACAATGCTGAGATTTCACTTCACTCCAGAAAGAATGGCTGCTATCATGAAATCAACCAATAACAAATGCTGGCAGGGCTGTGGGGAAAGAGGAACCATGCTCCACAGCTGGTGGGAGTGTAGACTGGTGCAACCACTGTGGAAATCAGTATGGTGATACCTCAAAGAACTAGGACTGGAAGTCTCATTTGACCCAGCTATTCCCCTGTGGGGTATCTTCCCCCAAATAATTAAAAGAATCATACCACAGTGATATATGTGCACCCATGTTCATAGCAGCACAGTTTGTAATAGCTAAAACTTGGAAACAGCCCAAATGCCCATCAACTGGAGACTGGATAAAGAAAATGTGGGGTTTTTTTAAATAAAATGGAGTACTACTCAGCCATAAAAAATGAGAAATTAGAGACACTTATAGCTAAATGGATACACATTGAGGTGGTACTCTTAAGTGAAATAAGTAGGACACATATGTATAAATACTGAATAGTTTCTCTGTTGTGAGAAACTGAAAGTGGAAATAAGGACTAAAAGGTATAATAGATAATGTGAAATAGGAAGAAAAGCGGCAAAGGGGACGGGGAAGTGGGGGCCTAAGGGAAAGAAAGAAGGAAATGGAATTAATATGAGAAGATGGAAAAATGGAAACAAAGTCTTTGTAAATAGAGAAGGGTGGAGGGGGGAATAGAGGGCTAGGAATGGGGAAAAAATAAGAACTAAGATGCAACATGTAAAGGTACAAGTTCCCAATGAGAAATGTAAATGTGTTGTATACCTAAAATGTACCAATAAAAGAATTAAAAAGAAAAAGAAAACATGACCTAGTAAGTACATCCATTTTAATGAAGAAAACAATAAGTAGAGACGGAAATGATCTAATCTGAACATTAGATAAACATTTTTATTTTGGTCATGAGTGTCTATTACAGAAAACAAAATGAACTCAGTAAATAGACCTAAGTAGAAAACCTAGGTGAAATTTGGTATCCCTAAAAAACTTAATTATTAAAGGAGATGGGGCCACAATTGAGATCAGTCCACAAATTATTTGATTATCAACCAGTCCCATAAAATTTTAATCTAGTCACCACAGTTTTGTTTTATCAGGAGTGTCATAGACAGTTGCTGGTGGTCAAACTACGAATTGAAACTCTCCTGAATTTTCAACAGTCTTGGAAACGATGAGGTAGGTGCAGAAAGTCTGCCTCTGGGGTAACACCAAGGAAGAAACACTGGACATCTTCAGAGATACAAGTGTTATCTTAAGGGGGAAAAAGAATGGAAGCAATTTTTCTTTTGGATTCAAGTAGGGAAACTTATTTGAGATAGGTTAAGCAAAGATAGAGCACTTTAATATGGACATGAGTGCTGTACTACCTAGTGATCAAAAGACCATGATGCCATTATTTATAGAAATTGAAACAAAGCATTTAGAAAATTATGAGCAATTTGAAAGAGAATTTTTTTTCCTGCTACTTCTTTACTGAAAAGATATGGATTTTGTACTCATATCCTGTGGCTACTATAACAAAGTACCACAAGTGGATGCACTTTGAGACCAAAATGTTAAGTGAAACAAATCAGACACACAAGTGTAATTATCATGATGAGAAATGGAAAAAATGGAAATAATGTCTTTGTAAATAGGGAAGGGTGGAGAGCATGAAGGGAGGGTTAGGAATGGGGAAAAAATAAGAACCAAGATGCGTTATGTAAAGGTACAATTCCCAATGAGAAATGTAATTGTGTTGTATACCTACAATGTACCAATAAAAGAATTTAATACAAAAAAAAAGAAACCCAAAGTACAAATAAATTAAAGGACAAAATAAAAAAAATAGATAATAAGAAACAGGGAGATAGATCATTTGCAAAAGCGAAGGAATCAAGGGATGTAAGGAAGGGGAAGGCAGAGAAAGGAAGGAGATAGAGAATTTTAAGAAAAATGGTGACTTAAGAAAACAAATTTATTCTCTGTTATGAGGTGACTCCAGCCATCTTCTTTGAATTCAGACATTAAAACATAATGCATTTGTTAAATTTATAAGAAAAGAAGTGGATGGTTAATTTTGTACATCCACTAGACTGAATTAAGAGACATCCAGAGAACAGTCAAAGCATTATTTCGAATGTGTCTATGAAACAATTTCTGGCAGAGCTTAGCATTAGAATCTGAATTGGTAAACTAAACAAAGAAGGTCCTCTCTCTCTCTCTGATGTAGGCAGCACAATCCAGTCCACTGGGGATCCAAGTAGACAAAAAGTCGAAGGAAGGATGAGTTTGCTGTCTGAGCTGGACCTGTGACACTCATCTTCTGTTCTCATCAGAGCCCTTTGATGAGAAGGCTTTGGCCTCCAGGACTTGTACCATGACACCCTGGGTTCTTAGCCTTCTGACTCAAACTGGGAATTACAATACCTGCTCTATTCATTCTCAGGCTGAATTACACCCTGACTCCATGATTCTCCAGTTTGGAGGCAACTTATCACAGAAAGTTTTGACCTCCTTAATTTAGTGAGCCAATTCCCATAAGAAATCCATATATATGTGTTTATATATATATATATACACACATATATATGATATATAATCCATGAATCATTATATATAATGTATATATGTATATATAATGTTTGTATATATGTATATATAATGTTTATATATATATATACCTTATTGATTCTGTTTCTCTGTAGAACACTAACACAAGAGGTTAATTAGAGAAAAATAATGGATTAGTGAGCACATTATGAATGTACTGTCAACGAATGACTTTTAAATGGCTATAATTTTGTTGTTTCGTTTTGGGTTTTTTTTTTTTGGTATGGGGAATCGAACTCAGGACCTTGCACTTGCAAGGCAGGCAGCATAACCACTAAGCTAAATCCCTAGCCCAAAGGGCTATAATTTTGTTATGTAAATTTTACCTCAATTAAAAAATAAGTCATGAGCAAAAGTGACAGAGCAAAAGGCGTGTAATCAAGGCTAGTATGAGACAATAGGAATGTAGAAAATAGGAGTGCTCAAGGAAAATGAGCGTGTTACGGTTCTATTTTGACTTTACTGACATAAAACAAAATTAGAACTGAAATGTGAGCTTATCTTCAAAGACCAGAAGAAAAAGCAATATTGCAGGCAAAAATATAAAATGTGCAAAAGCAAAAACGTAGTTGGATACTAAGCTTTTAAGTCAAGGGGAAGAAAACAGGCCTATTAAATGTAAACATTTTTTTCTTTATGGCTGAATAGAATTCATTTTGTTATTCCCAAGAATGTCAAAGTAATTATGAAATACTCCTTTTGTAAGTATTTGAAAAATAATGACATGTCCAGGTTGATATAAAAGTCGAGGATTTCCTTTGAGACAGTTCTGGCATAATTTGTGGATGTGGGATGTTCTATGATAATATGAGTCATCTGCTTTCCCCTGGACATGAAATTATAAGTATAAGCAGAAAAATAGGATGCATCTTCACATGGCAATATCTTTCTTACAGGATAATATCTCTTTAGAGTGCAATGTCTTTTACTCTAAATCACCCTGTTAGGGTCTTGAGTAGGGACGGCTCAGCCATATTACTTTATAGACAGAACACAAAGAAACCTTTGATGTTTCTCTTTATAACCTGGTAATGCTCTACTACAACTACACAGCCCCAAAATATTTCATTGTTGAGATATTCTTTCTTTTAGAAAAGATGATAATGAAGCATATTGTAGTTGATTCTAAAAAAGTTTTCATTAAAACTCACAAGCCTCATTTTTTTCCCTTACTCTTGTTTTTCTTTTGATCTTCATTGGTCCCTCGTGAATTCTAATGAACCAAGATTTTTTGAGTATCCATGAAACTACTGGTATTTTAGTAAGCAGAGAGTGTCTAGAGCAGGTAAAGATTCCAAAAGAGTAGTAGATATTTTCCTATACTTAAATTTTTGCAACCTAGATAATGAAGAAGTAAAGCCAAGTACATATAAACTACAGAATTTATTTATTCAACAAATATGTGTTGTTTACTAAATGCCAAGAATAGAGATATAGTCAATATCCAGTCTTTCATTAAAAATTATGAGTCATATTGTAAATAAACAGCACTTATGGGGTTATATTCAAATGTAGTCAAGTGCTACAGATAAGAATGTATGGATTAACTCAGAAAATCTGAATAAAAGGGAAGAAGGCCATCTTAGTGCAAAAAAAACAAGCAAAAGCTAAACAATGAAGACAAGTGAATTAAATGGCACCTGAGAAGAGCCACAAAGTAACTAACCTGATAAATTAGAGATGATAAATAGAGATACTGTAGCTGGTGGAGAAAAGATTGAGAAGGATTTTGGAAACAGTCCAGAAAAGTTGAATATAAACCAAAGCAATTAGTGGCCAGCAAAGTAGTCTGCTTTTGCAATGGACTTAACCGCAGGAGTAACCTGTTTTCTCTCTAATGAGAATTTACTTTTAACACAATGACTGAAGAATGTTTCAAGGAAGAAAACAGGAGTTAGGGAAAATAATATCTCACATTTGTTCCTAATTGTGATGCGTTTCCTTTATGTATTAAATTGGAAGCTTGAGTGGAGAGAAAGTTTTTGAGAAGTGCTTTAAAATTGAGTCATTTTCTCAGTGCTATTCTTCAGAGACATACTAATGGAGGCGGGTGGGCGGTGTGAGGAATTTATTGGGAGAAATGACTTAATTATTCATGCTGAAATGTCTCACTGATGGTCATATGCAGGCTGGAGAACCAGGGTTCAGTCGTAGACCAAAGGCCTGAGAACCTAAAGGGTCACTAGTCAAGTTTCAGAGGCTGAAAGCCAGAGAATCTGAGGCTTATTATCCAAGGGCAAGAGAATGGTGTCCTAACTCCAGGAGGGAGCAAGAAAATTGGCCTTTCTTCTGCTTTTTTGTGTTATCTGTGCTTTAACATGACTGGAGGGTACCCATACATGATGAGGAGGGCTGACTTTCTTTACTTGGTCCACATTTAAATATCACTCTTTTCTGAAAACACTCCCACAGGTATACTCAGAAGGAGTATCTTATCAGCCATCTCAATATCCCTTAATCCTGTCAACTTGACACCTAAAGCATTGCAGTCATCAAGAATGAAAATAAAAAGCGTCTACTCTATTTAATACACTGATACAACTTGCATAACCAGTATTTTGAGCTCCTATGCTCAGCCTAATATATAAGGTACATATTGTATATTATATTAATCAATTATTAGAGATAAATATTTCTTCAACTTGAAGTATTATTGAGTAGTTCCCTGAACGCACACTAAGAGGAGCTCTCTAGGATCACTGTGAAACACATATTCTTTTCCTAACTCCTCAGTATGAGGAAAATATGTTTCTATGTCTAATGATCTGACACCTTCCAGTTGCTAGTCAGTCAAATTAAATATAAGTAATAATAAAATAGATAAAAGGAGTTTTCAGAAATACCATTTTCTTAATTAAAGCTGATTTTTGTACTTAATTTTTGACTTATTAATATCTTCCTTTCTGCCTACTTCAAAAAGGCCTTATATTTATTCTTAATAAAAGGAATTCGAACATTTTTAAAGCCAGAAAAAAATGTTATATAACTGCCTATAATTGACTAGATCATGTTGTAGAATTTTTATTTGAATAATTCTGTGTCCTACAAATGAATCACTGTTGAATACAAAATCTACCCTTTTTTCTTTTAACTTTCCAAATCACACAACCAGCTATCTGAAAATTATATGAAAGAACTCCAATACATCAATGCTTTAAAGTAATTCTTTCAGGAAGCAATAAAGACATTTTAATGCTTTCAAAGGAAATACATCTAAATGAATTACGCTAGCTAATTATTTCCTAGGTTACCTACCTTCCTACTCACATAATTTACAAGCAAGTCAAAATCTATTTCTTTTGTTAAATGATCTTTTAAAAAGCTAGTTATGTGTAGACACTTTTACTGCTTTCCTCTGTACCTATCATGTATAAATATATATGTATTTAAGATTAATCTCATGGTTTTATAGATTCATTCCAGAGATCAGTTTCTCAAGCCAACAGACATTTTAAGATTTTAAAATAGAAGGCAACTGAAGAAATTTACTAACATTCAGTGATGTGGTAAGACAAATAATAAATGATACTTAATGTTTATGATATACAATAAACAATTACATTTCAATGAGATAAACCATCCATTAACAAAATGTGCAATAAACAAGCAAATCCTTCTCTTGAAATGAAACAATTCCAAATTCCAAAGAAAAACTGCAAACAAAGCTGCTCTAACTCATTGGTTATTATTAAAATGCAAATAAAGGGGTAGGGGAACGGGGAAAAATAAGAACCAAGATATATCATGGAAAGGTACAAATTCCCAATGATGAATGCCATCATATTGTATACCTAGAATGTACCAATAAACAATGAAAAAATGCAAATAAAAACATTAAGATAGCTTCTTTGCAATCAGGTTTAAAAACATTCAAAATATTAAAAACAGAGGCTGTAGCTTAATTATACAGCCACACAGCCATTGCCTAGAATGTACAAGGTAAATATCCCCAGAACTGTCGACAAAAATTAATAACATCAAATGTTAGTAAAGAAATGTAGAGGTTATCCATATAATTGAGAAGGAAATATAAATTAACAAAAATATTTGGAAGAAATTTGCAATTCGTGTCAAATTTGAAATTAACATTCATTTTCGCCTTGCAGTTCAGCTAAAAAGCACCTAACACTCAACAGTGTTTCCACATTTGTAGATTTATGCATTTTTAATTATTTTACAAAAACCATGCATAATATTTTAATTTTAAACAAAATAAACATCTGTTTTTAAAAAGTGTTATCTGAAATAAAAATTTGCTTAGTGGAGTTGATGAAATTCGAGTTGTCCACTATATAGGACAACTGCCCTCATAAAGTTATTTTTAAATTTTAAAAAATCGTAAGATATACACAAATTCAAGATAATAAGGTTTGAATGGAATTCTATTGTGATCAAGTATAAGACAGAACATACAATGTATTTGCAATGAAAAACATGATAGAAGTAGAGTGGTTTATTTTCCCCTAGTGTTAGAACATTTGTGTTTAGTGGAAATTAAAGTAATTTTTCTCCATCTACAGCTCTTTCACTAGCAGATTCAAGATAATTGTTCATGTGAACCTATTAAATCTGGAAAGTCTGATTGTTGAGTTTCTGATAAATTAACAAGGATTATAGTAATGCTAACATTGACCTACCCATCTAGAAATCCATGTAGGCATGTCCACACAATATTACAATATTTGTTTTTATTACAGACTTTAATATGACCAAATCAAACAATGTGTGGATAAAGCATAATAACTGGCAAATGATCAACTATTTAAACAAGTTTTTCCAATACACTCTAAATTAATATAAAGATAAATTCAGGAGAAAATCTAATATTTCATTGCAACATTTTTAAAAGAAGCACAATAGATAAATATAATACCTATAAAAGAAATTCAGCAGGTTCCATGGTCAAAGCAATGTTTCTTAAACCATGGAAGATGAATCACAAAATTACCTTCAATAGAAATTTTTTGCATAAAATTTGGCTTCAGAAGCACACCCATTTTAAAATTTTTATTTTCTTTATGAAAAATATGTATAAAGTTGTTTTTTACATAATGACTTTTAAATTAGTATTTTAAACAACTTTACTGGTGCATGACATATAAAATATGCACATTTAATGTATAAATTTGATTGGGAGTAAATATATATTCATGAAACCACAACCACTATCTAACCTACAAATATGTCCAATACATATCAAAGTTTCCTCTCTCTTTATTGTTATCATTATTGTTTTATGTGTGGGCATGGGGGGTAAGAACACTTAACGTAAGATCTACCCTCTTAGCAAATTTTAAATATAAAATTCAATATTGTAATCTACAGGCACTATGCTCTATAATAGATCTCCAGAACATACTAAACACTAAAAAAAAATGGATAAGCTCTGGTAATAAAGTAATGAAATGCCTTACTTTTGTGTTTCTATGGTATAATAGCGATTTTTTGGTGTGCTTTATAATGTTCTTACCAAAAACATGACAAAATAAAATATACTTTAAAATATAATATGTATTGAACTGAGTGATTTAAATAAGAATTTTTAAGAACAACAGAAAGTCTCATTCATAGTGGGCATCTACAGGTGGTTGTCAGGGCCCATTCTTTGGAATTTCTCCTACTCCTCAGCCCCATCCCATCCAACTTGCTTCACTGAAGATGCATATTTTTATGCTTCACATTAGAATTGTTTTCCCAGACTGCATATCACATCAATTCAGTTAGAATACTGGGCTCAAGCTGGAGTGGGGGCTGACCAGCTATGTATTTTAAAGTTCTGCAACTGATTTCACTGTACAGTCAAATTAGGAAAAATGCCTAATGAATGTAGGAGTGTAGTTGCCTTTATACCACTGTGGGTTGTTTCAATACAGAAAACTTGGCCTAGTCTAGGTCAAACAGATCTTTCCTTTGCAATTCAAGAACTGAGACTGAAGAATGAAAATTATTATTATTCTGCCATTCCTTTGCTGTATGGACATGTAAATTTAGAAGTGGATGGCAGTCCTATTCCATAATGTAAACTGAAGAGTTGAGGAAACCAGTATATATTAGAAGAATGAAATATGGTTGCACAGAAAGAAACATAAGAGATAAAGTGAGGGAACTTTCTGAGCTTACTAGGGCAATCTATACTCCAGGACTAATCTTCCATCCCTTGAGTTCCACAATTAACCAAATACTTTTCAAAAATTCTTCTTTTGTTAAATCTAGCTCAAAATGAATTGCTACTACTTTTAACAAATGGAATCCTAATTAATTTACACTTGCTGTTGATATCAAAGGAGTATTTCATGTTGAGTATGCAGTGTCTAATTATGGCTTTAATATAGAAGAGAACTTTTACTAGTGCTGACTATAGATGATGTAGAAAGTGCTCTGCTCAGACCTCCTTTAAGAGAACCAGCTGCTGGAACTGACAGCCACAATTGTTACTCTAGCTAGATCCACTTGAGCTGCTTCTCAGCCAATGACTGGACACAGTGAAGCTTGTGCCAGGCCCTTTCTGATTAATATAGGACTCTTCATATGGGCAACCTGTTTCAAAAATTCCTCATAAACCAAGCTGAAACCTTCTCAGAACTCCACTGAGGCCTAAAACTTCCTACTAGCCTGTTTCCTTCTCTCCCTTCACAGGTGCCAGACTTAATGTGGCTTCCTGAAAATTTTCTCTTCCCATTCCTATGCCCTCCTCCTTTTACTTTCACAGGAGTTTCTGCCAATAAATCAATCTATTGCCTTTTCTGTTAATTTAGTAGGGCTTTGATAACAAAATACCACAGACTAAGGGCTTTCCAGAAATTGATTTCTTCACAGCTGTGAAGAGAAGAAATTCAAGACCACGCTTTTGGTTTGTTTGGTTTCTCTTGAGGCCACTCTGCTTGGTTTGTCCCTCCCTACCCTGTTACCCTTTTTGGGCAAGCATTCCTGGTATCTCTTCCTCTGAAGACATTAGTCATGTTGGATTAGGGATCCACCCTTATAATCTCATTTAACCTTAATTAGCTCATTAAAAACTCTACTTCCAAACACTTGCTTTAAATTTTAGAGTTTTGACAAATGAATCTGAGGGTGACTCAATCAGCTTAATATGTACCACTTAGTATATCCTCTTAGCATCTGCTTCTTGAAAATTCCAAACTAATCCACTGAACAAAGAGAAAATGACTGCCTTTGGCATATAGTGAACTCTGCATCAGTAATGATGGTCACACAGAGTTTATAAGATTACTTTTAAGTGATATCAACTGGTCCCACTGATTCGGTTTTTATTTAAATTCACACCAATAGAATATTTTTTAAAATTGAACACTAACAGTAAAAACTACTCTGGAACCTGTCATGTAAATAGCTAATGGACACTAAGGTTAATTCTGATTCAATTAATGTCTATTATTATGACTTGGACTTTAAATCTCTCCCCAAGGCCATGTGACACACTCCCCACCATGATGTTCTACCTTGTTGCAGGCCCAAAAGCAATAGAGTCAAATGATCATGGACTGAAATATCTAAAACTGTGATTCAAAATGAATCTTTCCTCCTTATAAGCTGTGTGTATTATCAGATATTGGGTTACAATGACCAATAGTTGATTGACACATCTATCAATACATAATTTAAGAGGAATCATTGAAGATACTTTTTGCCTTCTATGATTCCATTTGTCTCCATGAAAAAAATGTTTATAGTCACATACATATGTATGCTTTGTTCAACCATGTAACTGCACAGTGTAACTGTGCAGTATGCGGTACTTTTTTTTTTTTTTTTTTGGTACTGGGGATCGAACTCGGGTCCTTGAGCTTGAGCAGCAGGCGGCGAAACCACTGAGCTAAATCCCTGGCCCCAGTATGTGGTACTTTTGTATATGATCCTCAAATTATTATTGAATAAATTATCATTGCCTTCCCAATACCTCCACAGTTATTGCTCTTTAAGGTGATTGCATTCTTTGTATTAGAGCTGAGGTGGAGAATTGTGATGATTACGAAGCAAATAAAGAGATTTAAGTCTAATACTTTAAATGATTTTTCTTCACTGCATATCTTAGAAAGTTCAGCCTCAGGGACAGAAAGTAATGATAAGTATTCTCACAAGTCTTCACACAATGGCGTTTAGTTGCATAGTCCCTAACACCACTCCAAGAAGAGTCCATGTAATTATTGTCCATTAAAGGTCAGTGTTCATTCCTAGAAAGTAAGAAGGGAAAGGAAGGAGGAAGACAGAACAGAGTACCATGCTCTGTGCACAGAGCTTTTGTGAATGGGATGATGAATGAAAAAACGTGAGTGTTCCAAAGATGCAGATCCTTAGTCTCTTCCAACATTTCTAGAGTATTTAAACATCAGAGTTTGGATACCAGGTAATGTGAGAGTAGCTTGAATTGCCCTGGCATGAGAGAAAAACTTCCATGAAATCTGGTATTATGACTTGGGTATACATTTGCCAAAGGCTTTCAAGATCACCAAATTGTGAGATCTGGGCAGATTATGAAAAATAAAGTGGTGCTTTCAAGAAGAAACGGAAAGAATAAATCTTCTATAATAATTTTTCTACATATTTTTCAGCTATATTAAAGTCAACAAGAGGTTTGAAATTGAGATAATACTGTTTAAGGAGATAATGAGCACATATTTAGGAAAGTAGCTATGACATCATTTTAATGGTTGATTTTACTGAAGGTAAAGGATCAGCAAGATCCTTCCAAGTACTTTTTCTTCCTGCTTTTTCTTTCCTCTCCCTTATAATTTCTTTTGTATCTTATTGTTTCATGGAATTTGTTTTTCCATGTTTCTTCTCTTTTTCATGTTTTCTTTTCTGTGTTTTTCTCTCCTGATTTTGTATACACACAAGCACACACACACACACACACACAATTCCACTTTATCCTTCTCTCATCTATCTCTATTTTTCACTCTTTTTTGCCTTTATGTCTGGCCTGTATGTAAATGTGTAGGGGGAAGGCATGGAATAAGAGAGCTTGTATCTGTAGTTTGTAACTGATTTTCCAGGAGAATTTTCCATTTGGAGTTCATTTCTCCCTTTCCAGAATTCCTTGCAAATATTTAATTCTCTCTTATACCCTTACAAACTCAGGCTTCTATTTGAATTAGTTGTCTATGTGTCTGTTGTCTCCTAAATTATGAATACACACAGCAGAGCTAGGACTTTTTTCCATTTTTTTCCCAGGATAACATCTAATTCAGAGTACTAATTAGATGAGTCAGAGTCAGGGCTGACATTTGCATAATTCAACTCTATAATATCACATTTATCTTCATAACCATTGGTGTGATAATATTATCAACTGAGAGTCAATGACAATTACATGAAGAGTTGGAGAAGAAATTAGTACTATCCAATAAATTCTTGGTTGTATTGGATTGTTTACTCCAACAATGTCATTTACTAAATACTGGAATAACTAGTAAGAATACAGAAACAGTGTATGTTTCAAATTTAGACACAAGTTCTTGAGCTAGTTGACCTAGTTTTCAATCCTAGCTATGCAACTTACTCTTTACAGCTACAAAGCAGGCCAAGACCATGCCTGTTAGCCCAGGGTAGCCACTGCATGCTGAGTTGGCTCAGGGAGGTACAGATACTCCTAGAAGGCTCCCACCTAAGCCCCAGTTCTCTATACGACCTTATTTAAATTAAATGTTTTATATTTAATATTTAGAACTCCAGATAATAATGCTGGACTCTTACTATGTCAGGTAAACATTGGTTCAATTTCCCATCTACCCCAAGCTAGAGAATCAGATTTCAGATTTCAAAGTCTGAAACTTCAGCAGAAAACAGAATTTACTAGGATCAACTCTAGTAAATAACAGATTTTATATCACAATTTCTTTTCTTTGGAAGTAGGATTATCTTTGCAGAGGGCTTGTTCTAGCAAGCAGATCAGAAGTTAAAAATTTGTAAGTTTCTGGAATGCTATTCTTATCTACAAGGAGGTAGGCCAGCTGCTATTCCAGAAGTCCAAAGCAGAGAACTCTTCCTCAGGGGAAATTTTTTTTTCTTCGCTCTTTTTTCCCCCTTTTTTCTCATATGTCCCTTAGTTTTTATCCTTTCTTACTTTTTTGCACCAATATAATTATCAATGGTCACTTGCTGGTATTCATCACTCACAGTACATGTTAGCAGTTGAGAGAAAAGTTCAATACAGTAAGATGAACTAGCATAATTTCTGCCTTTCTTCCATTTCTAACCTCCACTCTACAACCAATCATAAGTATTCATCAAATGTTTGAGCTTTACCTGTTTTTCAACTGAAGAACTATGTTGCCTGAAGTTAGATTATAGTATGTAATCTTAAATTTTGTTAGAATAAAGATGTTATTCCTATAGAATAAAGACAGTATCTGCAGACATTGTTAAAATATACATCAATTTATTATATTTTATGTGATTCAAAGTATCTAGTGAAAAAAAAGTTTATTTTCTAAAAAGTCAGTGAAACATCTGATACACACCTGACATGAATGGTAGGTTCAAGAGTGAAAAAAACCTGCCATTTTAAGTGCACTGTCAACAAATATGTTGCAATCTTACCTTCTTCTTTGACTACAACGCATAGTATTCACTACACCTCTCTGTGGTTATCTTTCTGTTAAAAATTTGTTGTAACTTTCATAGATTCTTTTGTTCCTCAACAAATTATATTCAAGTGATTTATTATAGTAATTAAAATCTGGATTAAAGAAAAACTGTAAACCACATTTGTTTATTCTCCTTTCCACAACTACATACTACCACTTTTTCTCATCTGGAGCTTTGAGATCTCTACAGCCAAATTTAAAGAAAGTATCCAATCCAGGTTTCCACACTCATTCCAAAATAATCAAATGTCTCATCCTCACTGAACCTAATTCCCAAGAAGAAAGATTCATGTGCTGCTCTCAAGGAAACGTGTCCCTTTATTTTCTCATTCACTGAAGGTACTGATTGAAATGTGATGCCATGTAAGAGAACGACAAAGTTATTCCTCTTGACAAATTATTTTGGAATAAAGCTTTAAGACTTTCCATTCAATTCACATTCAATAATCCACCATCTCTTCTGCCTTCATCACAAAAGAGTAGCATCAACAAAATAAAAGTATCTGCCTATCATCAATAGTATTTAATCACATGAGCTTTTGTTCGGCTTTACTGATTTGCCTTCTGAGAAAAATAGATATTTAAAATACTAGTCCAATGTTAGTGAAATTAAAATTTACATTTTCAAACAAAAACTAAAACAATGTAATTTTGTAGCAAAAAATTTAAATTTAAAATTTTTGTTCCCTTATTTAATTTCTAAAGAGCAACAAAAGAAATTTTTAAATATTAGAGCAGAATTCTTTTTCTATTAGAGCTTTTAAAAATTCCAAAAAGCTGAAAGTACCACAAAATAATCAAAGACTTCACATCATAGATAAAACCTCCCAGATGTTACAGAAACATAGGCAAACAAAGGTGAAAAAAAATGTTATCAGCAGATAAAAAGATGCCTTAAGAACTTTCTGTGTTATTCCAAACAGATGGACATGAGTGAGCTCTAATATCATTATGTTTAGAAATGGCTTCATCCAGATCCAACTGTACACCATTGACATTCACTTCCATGCAGCCCTTATAAAAGGCATTCACTGGCGTAACACTGAATGGAATATCTGTAAAACAGAATATTCAACTATTAGTCCAAGACTTTCAGTATCTTATTTGCTTAAAGTTAGAGGAATTGTTCAGACTTTCCATTTGCAACCAAACTGTAACATTAAAAGAGAAGTTAACAATGCAATTCTACTCAATAAATATAAAATAACATACACACACACAAGTATGTATCAATCCTTATATAGTTTACCATATATAGTACTACGCTTGGCATGGCACTCAGTATCTTATGAGTTCTTCTGATTTAATAAACACAATCAGTTCTATTGAAACTAAAGATAAATAAACACCCTTACAGAAGAGTATAAAAGAACATATCCCAACTCATCATATTCTGTACTTATTTTTTTAAGTATATATTATTTTCTTTTTAAGTCTGAACAACACTTTATGCATTGTTAAATCATTTTTTTCAACTCCTAAACATAGTTACTTGGAAATGTTTTTTAAATGCAATGATAAATATATCTTTTATTACTGCTAAAATACAAGCAGATTTTCATATTTTCCAAAAAATAGTTTATTGTTGAGCAAACAACAGCAAATTATAACAGAGGATTCACTTTTATGAAATAATACTGTTCTAACAATAACAATTTTAATAACTACTCAGTGAACGGAGTAATTTTAGTGTGTGGAGCATCTCTTTATAAAACTTAATACTCGAGTCATAAACCTTGGATTCCTTAGAACTATGGTTCATTTTTTTAAAATGCCTATCTCTCTACTTGCTTCCTCTGTTTTTACGCATCTCCTCCTCACAAACATTCATCATGGTTATTCATTAGTTCTTAGTCTTCTTTCTTAGTACCTTATGCCAAAAATAAATACTTCATCTTTCCTTCTTCTAACTTGCCAATGAGGTCCATACTTTTCTATAAGCTTACAGCATATTTTAAAAATCCCTTTCAAGTTCAGGTAAACATTATCCATTATGCTACTATTTTTAAAAAATCTCTTTATCCTTAGAACATATAATTATATAACTACCAATATCACTTAAAACTACAAAAGTATTTTTAAAACTCCTCAGAATTTATTCCATATTTCACTTCTTAACTTGTGATTTAACATGTCTATTTTGTATATCAATAATTTGCCCATCTCATAATTTATAAGCTTATCTCAATTTTTCTTCACTCTTTCAACACTTCTACCTTGAATTCAGTCTTTAGTATTATTGAAAGGTCTTGGAATCTCTGAAAGTTTAGTATTTTTACATCATTTAAACTCCTTCATTGCTTTTTTGATTACTGAAATTGCATTCTACTAATTTGTGAATAAGGTAGTAGGTTTCAGTACAGAATTCATTCACTTTAATTGCAATTCTAATAACCATGCTAACCTAAATTACTTGAACTCTTATCTATGTATCTACCTATCCATAACTTTTGGAGTTTATTTACTTCTACTCCCACCAAACCCTGATTGAATCACATATGTGGAAAATTAATAACCTGAGCACTGAAAGCAATATAATGAAGGTTACCAGAAGTCCAGAAGGTTACTAATCAATCAGAATTCTCTCCTTGAGAATAATCTGCAAATCGTACCAGAAAATGCTTCTAAAAACTTTCTGGCTCTTTTTTGCCATTGAAAGTAAAATGGTGGCAGAATTTAACAGTTTCCAACATTAAATTAAAGATTAACCTGCTTTTCCTCTAGTTTCACCCATTTTGGTAAAGGGGATCCCCACCGTACAACTGCTTATGTCAGATACCTAAGAGTTATCATTATACTTGTATTTAAATCACTCAGTCTTTTTATTTTCTCACTTATATTTCTAAGCTACTCAGTGTGTGCTGTTTCCAGTGCCCTCACCCTAATCCACCAGCTTCCAGTTTCCTCATCTATAAAATGGGGATAATAATATTTTCCCCACTACTTTGAAAATTAAATTAGTTGATACATTTGAAGAACTCAGTATAGTATTCAGACTTTTCACTATGCACCAATTGATGATAGTATGATTATTGCTGAATGTGATTATTCAGCAGTCTCACTTCTCAATTTGTATCCACTTTTTTGCCTCAGAGCTCTCTATCCAATTTTTTAAATTGTAATACTGAAATTTAACTTTCTTGTCTAAAACATTTCGATTTGCATATCTTTCGTAATATGACCCTGAACTAGCTCTACAAGCCCTCCACCCATTATCCAATTCCCATCCTCACCCTGCAGTACCATATCACTTGCTCAACATGCTTTACACATATTATGTATTTCTCAAACATGTCACCCCTTCCCAGTTTACCTACATGGACATTTTACCACATAAACTCATCCCTGCTCCTACCACCTGGTTAAATTCATTTATTCCATCAAATATCAGATTTATATCTTAGTGTTTTATTAAGGCAATTGTTCCTGGCCTCGACAATTGAATCAAGTCCACATTTCAAGCTCTAAAAGCAATCCACACTTTTCCTTCATAGAAGAGATCACATTTTTAGTTATTTTGGTATTTCCTAATCAGTTGTTTTATTTCTGCTATTGCCACTAGATTGTAAAAGCCTTAACAGCAGGAATCATATCTATTTGTTTATTACTTTATCCATAGTACCTAGGATATAAATTCTTAATGAATACTAAAGAAATGATAGATGAGCCAAAGAATGAGTGAATAAATATTTGATAAATTAATGAATAAGTTCAAGAATAAATATTGAACTTATAAGACTATTGTGAAGATGACATGAAATGAAATCCCTTCTGGCTACGATAGCCAAATACAACAAAAGTCAATTAGTTTTAGTTCACCATTAAAAAAGGAATAAGAAAACCAAAATGTACCAATGCAATGTCTGTCCAAGCATCTAGAAAAAGAACACTGGAATTCGGTCCTCACTTCTCATACCTTTTTATTAAAATTCTATATTTATAATATCATAAATTTGATTAAAAATATAGTTTTTTTAAATGAAGAGAGTGTACCTGGAATGCCACCCAGGTAAGTGGCAACTGTTCCTTTCATTGCTTCATCCAAGATGGCAAGCTGCCTTTGAAGGTCTTCAGAGTAGGTGGTATCTTTTTTAAGTGGAGTCCACAGGTCCAGTTTGTTTCTGTTGACTCCAACTACCAGTTGGGATTGTTGACTGGAACACAGACTTACAGCCTCGATTCGACTTACTACTGTGTTTTCAACAGATACTAGAATATCCTGAAAAGCAGAGCAGAGACCCAATATAAGCAAGTAATAATAGTCATGCTACTTGGGTGACTTTTGAGCTTTGAAATTTAAAAACTGAATTTAAATGAGTAAAACACAATGTATGAGCCTCTAAGTTTAAATGAAAAAAATTATAATACTATATTAATCATAATCAAGATTTAATTCCTTCAACTGTGTGAATGTAATGTTGAAAACAGGAATTCCGTCTGTTTAAAAAAACAAAATAGGCAAGCAAAAAAAAAAAACCCTGAAATGTAAGTGAAGTAAGATCTGAGTACATTGGAGGTTAATAAGAAGAGCAACAACAAAACAGCAGAAACTTTTCAAATTGCTCAAGTTTAAGAACCAGATTATCCAAACCATTACTGTAGACATTATTCAATTACATGTCTCTTTCTAAAAGCAACTGAGAGCTTCCAAAAAAAACCTGGGCATTGGGCTGGGGATTTAGCTCAGTGGTTCCACCGCCTGTCCCACAAGCACAAGGACCTGAGTTCAATCCCAGGTACAAAAAAAAAAAAAAAAAAACCTGGGCATAAACATAAGCAGCCTACTGATACTTATTAGAATCCACTGTGGATGACATAGACAGAATGATTAGCCTCTAATAGAAGGTTGAATAACACAGATTCTGATAACTTTCATGTTTCCTTGTATGCAAGACTTTCTTGTTCTTCCTCCTAATTTCTAATGAGTTGCCAGCAAGAATTCAAGTAGACCAATTTTAGTTTTCTCTCTCCTAATTTACTCATGTGAGAAAAGATTAAGAGTGAGAGAAAACACAAACGATTATAATTAAACACCAAATACCTGAGAGTGGATTGCTATCCGACTCACTTCTATTTTGTTAGAACAGAATAATTCCCACAATGCTATAAGGATTCTGAATAAAAGTGGATCTCTACATTCTCTGTAAATTTGCCTAATCTTATCTTTAAATGCACAAGGTTTTTGAGTTTCTATTCCTCTTCTTTCAGACTTGGGTATAAGTAATATTGTATGTAGTACTGAGGGATCTATATTAATGCTAGAGATTATGCCTAACACTTTGTATAGTTGTTCGTTAAATCTTCAAAATATTCCTGCAGGATAAATATAATACCTATTTTAAAACACATACACACACGGCACATATAGGTTACAGATTTAGATAGAATAAATTTACCTGAGAATTTGTAGAGGTGGAGTCTACCAATGACAAAGCAAAAGGCACTGTGTTACCTGAAACCAAGGCAAACATAATACCTGTGCCTGCAGATGGGCGAATAATCAAGGTCACATTGAGTTGCCAACCCTCAGCATTAGTTTTGTTATCTGTTTAAAATAATTAAACAGAAGCACAATCAGTGGACTTCTAAAGTGAACCAGAAAAATCAGTTA
The DNA here is from genome assembly GCF_053883595.1 of Heterocephalus glaber. NCBI lineage: Eukaryota > Metazoa > Chordata > Mammalia > Rodentia > Bathyergidae > Heterocephalus > Heterocephalus glaber. Next base: position 42,560,272 of record NW_028258138.1, read on the forward strand.
CAATCTGATTAACATTCAGAGACACTCTATATAATACCATAGTTTTTTTTTCAAATATAAACAAGAAACACACAAATGGAACCACATGCTTCTGTTCTTCCTAGAAGAGAATTCTGGATTATAGTGTTAAGTATTATGAATTTGCCCTGTTTGCTCTTTAATAGCTTTATTTTCCCTTGCATATTTATCAATGTTCAAATCTCAGAGTGAACATATTTTAAAGTGCACATTTAGAAGAAAGGTCATCAAGTTTATTGTCATATTGGAGATAAATGTTGAGTACCATTGCATTACCACCCCATCATTCCTTATTCTAGAGTAGCTGGGAAATAAAATATGATTTACAGGGCCGGGGATTTAGCTCAGTGGTTCCAGTGCCGACCTTGCAAGCACAAGGTCCCGAGTTCGATCCCTGGTACCAAAACAGAAAAAATGATCTACACACATTGAGGGGCGGGGGTTGATAGTACACAAATACTACCGAACAATTACTTTTAAAGGTAGAATGAAAACTTTTATCCTGTGAATCTATTATTATAAAACTTCACATTTTTTCTCAATTACTAGATTAGTTGTCTACCAGAATGGAGTGTAAGTTAAAAGAGATACATGTTTCTATCATCAATATGTTTCCACAAGAGACACTCAATAAATATTTGTTGAACTAATATGTTTAGCAAGTGTAACTATATGCCACATGATGACAGTTCAGACAATAAAAAATTCAGTCACATATAAATGAAGGTCCTGTAAGACTATATAACCTAGTGACATTAATAACAGGCTTAGATTAAGTACCCTGTGATGTTTATACAATGAAAAAAAAATCACATAACAACACATTTTTCAAAATGTATCCCCACTATTAAGCTCTAGAAATAGCTACCTCAATTAATATCAAGTATTGTCGTTAGACTCCCAAAAATATCTGTTCACAATCTGAATAGATATTAAGTAAGTCCTTCTTACTTAATGTGAAGTAATGTAACAAAGCCCAAATACCACTTGGAACCTCTTTGAAAGGGTGATTGGGAAAAGAGAAAATAATTTTCCTTTGACAAGGTGTTCTATAATTTAGCCACCTATAACACAACTGCATGTTTCATTATAATCCTATAAGTCCCACCCAGGTGAGAATAGATATATTTCACCATGAAATAAATAATTTAACACAAGATATTAACAAATTCAAATTAAACAAATATGCAAATATATGAGTTATAACATTAAATATAAAGTAGGTCACTTTCAAGTTACTGTTGAATAAACTTGTTACTTATAGAAACAATTTGTAAGTGTAATATAACTTTATTTTCATTTCTTTTTCAAGAATTTTTCGCCTTTGAAAAAAATCTTCATTGACTTAGTTTTTTCCTGTATTTAATCATCAGCCCATTTAAAACATTTAAAAAAATTCTGTGTACACAACAGAGCTTATATTAAAGACACTTATCAGTTTGTTAGAAAAACACTAATCACTGGTATAAGATTCCTCCTTAAGATGGTAGTAATTACTTTTTTTACTTTTTATTTTTTATTGGAACATACTACACATAGTGTTCATATTCATCATAGGAAATTTGTACATGTACATAATATGTCTTAATTCTTTATTTTCCCATTCCTCTCCTCTCCTTTCAACCCTTCTTCTTTCCCTATTTACAGAAGCTTTGTTTCCATCTTTTGTTTTTTAATCCCTTTCCCTTCATTCCCTTTCCCCTCCCCGCACCTTGTTCCCCTTCCATTTGAACATGTTCTTCCTATTTCTCATTATCTATTTTCCATTTTTCTCCTTCTTTACCCTGAGAGTTTCTCACACAGGAGAAACAATGCAATATTTAAACTTGTTTCTTATTTATTTCACTTAAAATTATGGTCTTGAAGTGTACACATTTACCTATGAATGATTCAAGTTTAATCTCAATTACTTTTTAAAGCAACAAATAAAAACTGCAGTAAATACTTTTTAAAGCTACAAATAAATACATTCAAAATATCATTTTTCCTAAAGCAGAGATATCAGATATGCACTAATTTAATTTAAAATGCAAAGCATTAGTAGCTCAAATAAGAAACGCACAACAAAGAAAAAGATAAAGAATTCAAAAAGTAATTAAAATGTATAAACAGCTTAAAATATAAGGATAGATATTCAACTTCAGCAGAAATAGGAAAATAATATTTAAAACTACAAAATTTAATTTTTGAACTGTCAGATTAGAAACAAATCTAGACCATAAACTTTCTCCTTCTGCTGGTAGAAGTATTAATTAATAAAAGATCTTTGGAAGAGAATATAATCTATCTTGAAATAATACAGTTCTAGGAATTTAGCTCAGTGGTTCCGCTGCCTGCCTCGCAAGTACAATGTCCTGAGTTCAATCCCCAGTACCAAAAAAAAAGAAATAATAGAGTCCACCAAATAAAGTATATATGCTTCAGTAAAAAATAAAGCTTGTATAAATATTTTAATACTAAGTTTACTGAGATATCATGAAATTAATACAAGTTACCTTTGGGTTCTACAATTATAAAAGGTGCTCAGAATGGTGGCCATTAGCTTCTAGACATCTGTTAGTATGGTAACTGCTGCTTGAGTAACCATGGAGATTGCTGCACATGCATTTTCAATTTCTTCTCTAAGGGCCAGCATTGTAGTGGGTTTTCTGTGATATATGACATCCTTTAGAGTCCCCCACAGATAAAAGTCTGCAGGTGTTAAATCAGGAGAACATGCACCTTACATAAGTTTTTCTTTTCCTGAAGTGTCTATACCTTTTTTTTTCTTTGGAGGACTCTATATATTTCCATGACCTTTGATTGAGATAAGCTAAGATTCTTTCCTTCAGAATTAATCACATAAAAAGTACCAAGATGTATTCTCAACGATGTTTACAAAAGTATTTATAAACGTAAAAACTGAGATAGTCTGACAAGACTTCCTGCTCCACTTTCTATAGTATTCCTGTAGAAAACTGTAAACATCACGATTTCCATCTTTATTCAACAAGAGCCAAATTATATGCATGATAATAGTTTTTCTTGAACTATCAAAGCTGAAGTTTCTGAGCAACCAGCAAACAGAGACCTAAAGAAAGGCAAAGGCTGCTAAGGACAGACAGGATAAAAGACAGGATGAAGCAGTCACCAGGTGCCATAAAATTTGATAAGAATAATTAAAAATTAGAAGTTGCAGAAGTTCATATAGAGGCAGGTGGAGACTATAGGAGCCCTAAGAACTGCAGACATGAGAGAAACATTTATCTATCCACAAGCTCTTTTCCACGGACCTTACTGGATACCCAGAGAACTTCTGAGAGCAGAGAAGAAGCCTAAAGAAAACCTCCCAGCACAGTCTTGGGAGCAACACCAGCTCCAGAAAAGGTACAAACCTCCACCCAGATCCTTTTCTGTCTCCTCTATAAAAGAGCCTTGATGCACTGGGGGAAAGGCAGAAAACTCTGTCATTATATGTAAAGATCCATAATACTTACAGATTAAGGGAAATCAGCAGGAAAAATAAACCAAAGAAAGCTGTCTATCATGGAGGAGGAGGAAAACATTTTGAATCCTAACCATTCAACATCTCCCTTACCTCTCTATAACTGGATTTTCATAGCAATGAAAGCAATTAAAAGTCTTTACCTCTGAGACCAAGGATTACAGCAATTGCCTAAGACTGAATATGTATCAGAACAATAGAGAATGTTTCCTCCACCCCCAGGCTCTCTCTACCATGTTAGCAAATGTTAAGTAACAAGAATATTCTGCTGGGGATGAGGAAGACCATGCTTGCAGAGACAGTTTCTTAAGGCATATCATACAGGAAATACCTAAAACTGAGTTGCTATTAAGAAAAATTTAATAACTGGGCAGTGATTTTAAAAATCTTCTAGCAAACCAGTCCCTATCCTAAGCACAAACTTATTTGTATTAGCACATTTTCCATAGTTATTAAAAATGCTTAATGGAGAGTCAAAAGAAAAAAAAAAAGGTTATTTGGCCCAAAGTTTCAGAGGCTAAATGTCTAAACAGCATGAGGTTAGTAGCTCTGATGAGGACCACATATCAGATGCTACTACCACAGGAACACATATGACACAGGAAGATCTCATGGGGAGAAAGGAAATCAGGGAACCTATATATATTTTTTTTTTTTTTTTTTTTTTTTTGGTACTGAGAGTCGGACTTGGGTCCTTGTGCCTGCGCAGCAGGCAGCGAAACCACTGAGCTAAATCCCTGGCAGGGAACCTATTTCTTGATAACTAAATCAGACAAAGCCTCAATTCCTCACTAGATGGATTCAATTCCCCTCAGTCCCTATTCAGGGATGAGCAACAGAGGTGTGGTCACTTCCAGATACAAATATGTATTTATCTCAATCTCTACTGTTCTATGTCAAATGCCAATCTCTTAGTCAAACAAATTATAAACAAAGACAGAAGAAAAAATAACACATAGTCAAGAGACAAAGCAATCAACATGATCATATTCAGATTTGACACAGATTTTGGAACTTTTAGATAAGAGATTTAAAATAACTATGGTGAATATGTTGAAAGCTCAGAGAGACAAGCTCAACAACACATAAGAACAGATGAAGCAGAAATTTTAAGAAAGGATCTAATGGAAAAGATAGAAATGAAGATGAATTGCTTTAAGGCAGTAGGTGGTAGGCTCACAACTAAGAAATCAGTGAACATTACAATAGGTTAATTGAATCAGATGTAGCACCAAACTTTAAATAATAACATAAGCATACCTAACTGCCTTTATAGTTTGTTAATATACCAATCATTAAAAAATGTATATAACAATATAAATAAGATTATGCCTGGCACATAGTAGATACTCAGTAAATTTTGCTGAATAAATTATTGCTGTTTGTCATTGAATAATTTAATCATTAATGAGTAAAGAGAAAACAGAAAATCACTTACTATAATCTATACTAAACCGAGCAATTCCAGATCCAGGATAATAGGAACCCTTCTCCACAATGACAAGGCAATGTTTATTTTGTTTTTCTTGAATAACTTCCTTTGCACCTAAAGCTCCTTGATTCATCAAATTCCAGCTTCGTATGCAGCCATCCAGACGAGGGTTAATCTAACAGGTCAAGAAGTGCATTTTAAACTTACATATGTCAGACTGATAAATAGCTTAATTGATTCTAGGTATAGGTTTCATTTTGATGGAAGGTTTTTTGATGACATTTTAAAATATTTCAAATAGGTGAGCTTAAGCTAAATTTTTCCTTGTGATGTGTCCTTCAGATGGATAGTCTTTTTCAATAAAAATGAGTTTATGCCACTGCAGTACTCCAATGGGATCCTCATGATTTTTAACATCTCAAGTCTCACTTACCTCTTCTGTGTCACCCAGAACTAAGTTCATGCTTCCAGAAAGGCCCTGAGTTCTAAGCTGCTTTCTGCTCTTCTTTATTTATATTTACAACATAGGTTCATTTTGATAATCAGATTCTGATCCTCTTCAGGAACAAAAAATGCCTGCATTTTTTAGCTTTCATCAAAACATCCAACCTCATTCAAGACATGTAGTAGCCATTTCATAAATGATTAACTCATTTGAATAACTTATTTTGCCTTTAAAATGTCTTGATTTATCAGTTTCAAAGAATAGGCATATTCATTTTGACATGATCTAATTAATTAAACTCAGATTTAATATCACATTATTATGGCTCATATCTAGATGTTCCTCCAAACGTAAGTGGGGCTTTGGAGAATGTCTGAATCATGGGTGTGTGATACTGAATCAGTACACTGATTGGTTTAGCATAGTTCTGGGTGTGTGTGGTGAATTTACTAAAGAGGGAAGACCCACTATGGGTGAAGGTGGCACCAACCAAGAAATTGTAGCCTGGATGGAACAAAAAGGGAAAGAAGAAGGAAGGCTCACTGCTTCCTGCCTGCTTTGCCATGAGCACTTTCTCCTTTGCCATGCCACCTGCCTTGGAGCCAGTTGGCTATGAACTGAAAGCTCCACAAACTGTCAGTTAAAATAAACTGCTCTTCCTTTCTGTTGTGGATGATGGGTATTTTGTCCCAGCAATGAGTAAGGAACTAAGACACACATCATAGAAATCCTTCAAAGTTAAAGTAACTGTGAATCACCATGAATAAAATGTGATGGACATAAAGTAGTAAATATTTAACTTAAAACAAGTAAATTTGGTAAATAAAAATTTAAAACTGTTAAACAATGATCATTTCCTTCATGAAACCTTCTCCACATTTATTTGACAAACATCTTATTCAGGAAATCATCTATTACATCTAATTTCAATTTATGGTAGGCTAATTACAGCATCACGTAAAAAAAAATCCACCTTCCATGCAACCCTTAACTTCCAAAATCCAGTCTTAAAATAGATCTGAGAAAGACCCTTGACTGGTTTCTACCAAAAAAAAAAAATAGATTCAAATGTATGTATTCATATTTAATGGCTGAGTATGAGCCATTAGGATGCTACCAGTGAACTGACACTTGAGAATTTAAAAAGTCCACCTCTTCATGAATAGTGCTGGGAATTTAAGTGGGCACAAAAATGGTACAGCAACAATTTTCTTATTTCCGTAATATAATTTCAAGGGTCACTAATGTTATTTTTCCATGTTCAATTCAAGTTGTCACACTTGATGTACTTAACAAAATAACTTCTATTAACTCTCAGGAAAACACATCTTCAAACCTATTACAGACAAAAGGAATTCATCCATGATGAACGATATAAACTTGGATCGTTACCGGTCTAATGAGTGCATTTTCCACTTTCCGAGGTAATCCTGCAAAGTATATTTTTGTTTCCACAAATCCATTTGTTGGTTTAAAAAGGCTTGCAGGTTTATTTATATTCATCACAGCCTCTTTAGCTATTTTAATACTAATACTATCTTCTAATTCTTCTACAGACACCTACAATTTAAAAGATAAAAATTATTCAATAACCAAGCATCATTACATGACATTTGAAAGACTGCACTGAAAAATCCTATTATTCCAATAAATTATTTTCTAAAATAATCATTTAGATATATTTATAATTATTGACTTGTTCCCACCCATTTGGAAATTCAAATTGAAATGTGATAAAAATGTTTTAAGGTAATAGTATTTGATCAAAAATTAAATGCACATCTAATTTTAAGATAAAAAATATTAATTTTAAATATTCAATAATAATATAATCAATCCCAGTATGTCATAAAATTTAGTTTTAAAAAGAAGTGAACCACCCTACAAAAAATTTTAAGTGTTCTTATTTTGTAATTGTTTGATAGTACACATATGGAATCAATTATGTAAATAAGTTCTTATTATAAACTGAGATAAATCAGATTATCCCAATATTCTACTCAGTATTCTGTTCAAAATCCAGAAATGATTCAAATCTTAAGAAAGCACACACAGGGCCAAGGATTTAGCTCAGTGGTTCTGCCGCCTGCCTCACAAGCTCAAGGTCTCGAATTCAATCTCTGGTAACCCCCCCGCAAAAAAAAGAAAAGAAAAGAAACCACATACATAAAATTAAATAAAGATTTTCCAATTTTGAACATAGTTTGGGTTTTTTAAAATGGTTGTAAGTGATGGTGAAAGTCATGAGAGATACATGGGAGATTATAAAATGATTCTGCACCATGTGAACAGCAAGTGCATAGTCTCATGGGAGAGATGTGTTTTTTGTGTTTGAGGAACAACACACAGATTAGTACAGATGCAGTGTAGGGAGATGGGAGAGTACTTAGAAAATGAAGTCAGAAATGTGGTCTGGGATAAGATCACCTTGGGCTTTGGGAACCACGGTGAAGATTTGGATTTTATACTTTTAATAAGTGACAATCTAATTAACATTTTAAAAGGTAATTCTGATCAGAACCTGATGGCTTTGGGAAAACTAGTCAGTAGAGAATAAAAATAGAACAGGATATGAGGTTAGGAGACCACAGCAGCAACCCAGTGGAGAGATTGCAGCCAAAGTGCTGATAGTAGGAGTGATAAAAAGTCCCCAGATTCTGGATATATTTTTAAGGTTAAATTTTCAATTCAAATTTTTGAATACTCCATGTAAAGAAGGTTTTCAAGTCCATGAATTTGTGTTGATCAATATTTTTAAACTTTTTCTCATCTAGTGTCAGATTGCTCCTTTTATATGTGATGAAATGCATCAATAACGTATTAGGTATATTTACATATACCTAAGAGATGCAATGCTCTATTATATAAGCAAATAAAAGGAAGGTAATTTATAAGAAGATGACATATATTTCAATATGTAAATACTCACATACAACTAAAATACTTGTTGAAGCTTGCTTATATACATAGAATAATGTGAAAGTGGCCCAGGGATTTAGCTCAGTGGTTTCGCTGCTTGCCTCACAAGTGCAAGGACCCGAGTTCAATCCCCAGTACCAAAAAAAAACCACACACACACACAAAAAAAAGAATAATGTGAAAGCTACCAAGAAAGATTTATACTGGGATATCATGTTAGCAACAAATATCCTAAATGCATAAATGGTATTGCTATCATTAATTTTCCAAAATGGAGAGAAATTCATAATAAAGATCTAAGGTTTGCAAGATCGTTATGTTCTAGAAAAATTTAATGAATATTAAGTTGGTGCTACAAATATTTTGTGTTTATAAATACACAAGTTCAGGTAGTAAGAAACATGAGTATTCCCCACATAAATGTCTATTAGGGATGTTCAGTAAGTTTTCAGGATATTGGATATGTTATTACTTATTTTGGATAACTACTTCGCATATTGCACAGTCTAGCTTCTTGCAGTGCTGCATGTCCCCTAGTAATTATGACAGTTAAAACTGCTTCCCATCTCCAAATTTTCCAAATGCTCTAGAATGGGTCCTGTAGCCTCACATTAAAAATACTTCCATGGTTAAATAGATTGAACCCAGGGCTTGGGACTAGAAGTTGAGAAGAGGAGGATACAGCTAAAGTGACTAAAAAGGAATTGTAAGAATGCACAAGTGGGAATCTGGTCTTGGAGACTAAATTAAGAATGTCTTTAAAGAAGACTGAAGAATGACTGAAAGGCACTCCAGTAAAATGCTATTTGGCCATGTTAAGGACAAAATGTTGACCAACTTTAAATCTGTGTTACTGAATTTGTTTTACTTTTAAGATAGTTTTTCCTTTCCTGTAGTGGTATTTTAATATGCCTATTGTTTGGCTTTTGTTATTGATTGGTAAATGGAGAGTTTACATCCTGAATGCTACAGTTTTACATGAGACAATTGCTCCAATAGTTCTTCAAATTGCCTTTCTGGGAGGATTTTTATTGTTGCTTACCATCACAACCATTTCAAAAAACCCAAACTATGTTCAAAATTGGAAAATCATTAAATTTTTCTAGCTGTGGTGCTGGCTATTTTTCTTAACCTCTTAATTCAATATTTTAACAATTTATGACTTTTCACCCACTAATATAAAGAGGATTTCTTTTTTCATTTTATATTTTTTACTGTAAAAATACTATTGCTGTATTATATTTTACTAGCTTATAACTTTGATGTTCATTACTAATTTGTCCTGTTTCAAAATAATTTACTTAGCACAAAAATTATTTCAAATAAATATTCTAAGCATCTTAATTGACAAGTCATTTAAATTAATCTATAAACCAGAATATTTATTTGAATATTTATTTATTGCTTCATTTCAAATGTTTTAAAATTTCAAAAAATACCCTAAAAATAATGAATTAAAATGTATAAGTACAATTGTTTTATAATTCAAAAAAATAGCATAAGCTATGTAATTAAGTAATTAACATGGCTATAACTCAGAAAAATAAATATTAGCACTTTAATAAGTGATCATAACTCATGTTTGGGTAGTATTTACAATAATAAACTTACAATTTATCATATTTGTAACTGTTTTATAATTTATTCAACAAAATTTTTTGAGTAATTTATATTGTAAAATTGTTTGAGGAGGTAAATATAGAATGGTAACGAAATCACTGTTCATATGAAACTTACATTCTAATGATAAGCAAGAAACAAATGAATATGTCAGATAATAATGCAAAGAGGAGAAAGAAAAGCAACACAAGGGAAAAAATAGCATGACACTGAGTGTGCACAGAATCAGAGATGGAGTCAGTGAGTGCTCGTATGGAATCAGTGAGCGTGCTTAGGGAGTCAGTGTGATGAGTGAGTCAGTGTGCTTATGGAATCAGGACAGGCATCTCTGGGGAGATTAGATCTGACCATAGACTTAGGGTGAAAGTCACAAATATTATATACCTAGAAATGTAATTAAATTCTCCTTAAAATAGCATTATATTTTCAATTTATTCTTGGATAAAAATTTTATTTTTGCTCTCTCTTGCTGAAAAAGTGATTTTATTAGTAATGATTTGGAGACATTAAGTGGTAAAATATGTTTTTCATACATTTCAGAAATAGGTGCATATATCATACTCTAGATAGAGATATAACAAAAAACATATAGTAGAGAAGCAGATAATTTTAAGAATTTCTCAGAAAGTTACATCTGGTCCTGTACAAAGACAATGTTCTTCTAGAGTGAAGAGTCTAAAATAAACCACTGCTCAAGGACAAATAGCTCCCAAAGATGAATTTTACCTGTGAGCAGCTCAGCTTTACCCATACTTCTACTGCAACACCTTTTGTGTCACATTGTTTTAGTTCATAAACAGTGTCAGCTACTAAACTATGAGGTATAAAACTCAAGAGCAAGGAAACTCTCTTGCTATAGTTCTAGTGCCTTCAAGTCTGAAACTCAGCAATTTAAAAGCATTCAGTAGCAACTTACTGAATAAATGAGCGCTTGAGTGGGTAAATGAAGGAATGAAATAATTGAGTAATGGACTCACATGCTTCTCAACACAACATCTTGCCTGCTCCTGTAGATGTAGAAAGTATCTTTTTGGGGCACTGCATTCCAAAGAGAAGTGGTTCTTTTCTCAGCTACACTTTGCTGCAAGTAGCAATAACTACCATAGAAAAAACTTTCTACTATCAATGAGCAGTAATCTTTTCTACAAAAAATGTCCCATTTTAAAAAGATGATTTAAAAAGATGATTTCAATTTTTTAAATAAAGCTATTTTTAGGGGGGTTTTTTAGTACCAGGTATTGAACTCAGGACCTTGTACTTGGGAGGCAGGCAGTGGCACCACTGAGCTAAATCCCTGGCCCTAAAGGCATATTAAAATGTTAGTTTTAAGCACTGTGGTACCCACTGATGTATCCTATTCATACAACATTGATTGCTTATTTATATGTTTATATTTAAAATCAAATTAACTTTTGCTTTTGTTACTATGTGTATTCCTCATTAATTTTTTAAATATCCATGGCAAGTGAAGGTAGCTTTCCTTGATCACAAGTATCTTTTGAATAAACTGTTATGCCTGCTAGTGATCTCCAACCTACAGGAGAGACACTACTCACTGTTTACTCAATGACAGCCACAAACAAATAAATGAAAGCAGTCTAAGTTACAGAAACTCATAAATATATGAAGTGAAGAGAACAATTTCTCAGGCTGTTTCAGGGATTTACAGTGTGGAAAATAGACTATACAACATTAGATAATTCAACCATTTTTGTTTTCTATCGTTAAAGAAATAAAATTTAATTTTATACAAACTGCATCAAAGTGGGAAGAGCCTTATGAAATCTTTAAAACATACCATATTCCATGCACCATTATTAATAACAGCACCTCCAGTTGTGATCTGAGTTGTAAATTCATTCTTAAGCTGAATTTCAAGCTTTCCTTCACGAAGAGCAATCAGAAGCCAAGCTGAGTGGTCAAGAGATTCTGCACACAATATAACACCTTCTGAATCATATGTCCGGAAATCAAACTTAGCTGAAAATCTAAGCATGAACAAAGACATATCCTTAATAGTAGAAATATGGACGTCTCAATGTATTATCCTTTTATATTTCACTAGAAAACAGTAATATACTGAAAAGAGTCAACTTTATTTTGTTGCTTGGAATTAATAAAAATGAAAGAGTTGAAGTAAATTGTTTATATATTATATTTTGGTCTCCACACATTTAAAATCCAGTTCTTTAAAATTTATTCTTGGAATTTTTATTTCAATAAACAGATGCTTCGGTAATTTTTCATCTTTTTGGTATGTATTTTGAAGGAATCTCTCAAATGCTAGAATTAATATACATGTATAAATATTAGACATACTGCATCTCTCCTGGGACCTTTTATATACCATAAAACTTGAAATTAAAATGTGTATTGGGGTGCTGTATTCATAAGAGATTAGTAAAAGATTTTACATGGTTGATTTATCTAGCAAAAGTCATATTTTCCCCATGACTTCACATAGGAAGGGATCACTCAAAAGCTCTATAGGATAGCATCTGGACAACTGCACACATAATTAAGCCTTCATGTGTGCTAAGGATGATAAAATCAAAAACTTCAGGCAGTAGCTACTGAAGAACAGCAGCTATGCCTCTCTACTACCCTGTGGCCATGGCCTCAACAAGGGTCGTGCACTAACCAAGGACATGAGCCAGCCAAGGCATAGCCACAGATGCCTCATCAAGCACACACAGTTCCTGTGGGGACCATCCCAGAGGTGTAACTTCATCAAGAAAAGGATGGGAACACACTTTCCTACCAAAATGAAGTCAGAGCAGCCGAGCAACGCTGCCTGCCTGCTGTCTTGGCCAACATGAAGAAGGTGGCTGCCTAGACAGCTTGAACCCTTCTCCCCTCAGTGAGTAATAAAGCCTTTACAGAAAAAGAAAACAAAGCAAAACAAAACCACTTTAAAATGCATCCATTAGATTTATTTCAGAGGTTCTTCAAAAACTCTAATTGCATAAATCCTGCAGTAGAATACATGGAAGAAAAGCTGAACAAATATTGTGTAGCCATGTGTTGGGGGCAGGGGTATCTGAGTTCTGACAATGCCTGTTGTTATTAAGACTCTAGAAATATATACAGTGTAGACAAATACAGATAAATATGTAGACAAATTGGACAAATTTATAGTTACAGACAATTAATAGATGCAGACAAATTTACAGATAAATATATAGATAGTATAGAAAAAAATCTTAAGTGATACTGGATTGAAAATGTGTTGACTGAGTGCTCTTAGAACACCTAGGTGGGAATCAGCATTAAAATCTCCAGCAGACCAGCTAATCAAAATGATTTTAAAAAGACAAACAGGGGAAAAAACAGTTGCATAACTTTCAGTTATCTAAGTTAAAATAAAGGTAATTTAAAGTAAAAAGTAAGGATTTTTGATAATTCTAAGAAGCAATTCCACATCATTATCCCTACATATAACAGTAATGATAATAGGCGCCTCATTTGCAATAGGGGTACAGATCTTGCTCAAAGGGAATAAAGAAAATGTAGAATAAGCTTTCCATCTTTAGAATTCCAAGTAAATATGTGAAAGCAGTACAATGTGGAGTAAAGTATGTTGGATGGATATCAATGTAGTAAGAAATTCCAGACTTCAATTCATATTTTAAAAGAATCATCTTGCTTAGAATGGGGACTTCCATCCCCTTTCATCATTATCTGAGCATTCTGCTAATGTGAAACATGGATTATCTTGCCAAGATCCATATCTGTGCATGTCAAGATCTTCCAGAAGTTGATCCTATTATGGAGAAAATTTCCTTTTCTTTGTAAAATCATGCTAAAATTGTATTTCAAAGAGTTGTTTTCCACATATTTTGTTCCTGGAATATATCATCAGCATAATGATTCTTCCACTCTATTTCAGAAGTATTACAGAATGGAAAAAAGAGTGAACTTGTTAACATTTGCTTAAGTAAAGTATTTGACTATGGGAAACAGAGGTGAAAGAATTTGCTTCAGTAAAACACTAGCTATTTTTGTGTTGGCTATACGGATGGCAATTTACAAAATTCATCAAAGTAAGCTCCCCTGCCACCATCCCACACTCCTAGGGCAGAGAAGCAAAGCCGGTCCCAGCACCCAGAAGGAAGCTCTCCCGCCGCCATACCACGTTCCTGGGGCAGAGAAGCGGAGCTGGTCCCAGCACCCAGAAGGAAGCTCCCCTGCCGCCATCCCAAGCTTCTAGGGCAGAGAAGGTGAGACATACGGGTGCCAGAAACAACCCCCCACCCACCCGTGGAAATGAGAAGACATGTAAACAAGCCTCAAAAACAGACTTATGGATCACCTACAGCAACCCCAAAGGGAAACAAGATGGAACAATCTGCTACTCAAATACCTGGACTCTCTGAACTGGCAACAAAAGAGGATCTGGGAAAAATGAAATCAGAAATAATTACTCAGATAACAGCAAAAATTGTGCTCATGGTGCAAGACATGATTAATAAATCTAGAGGACAGAGATTAAAAAAAAATAGAGGATCTGAGGAACATGATGGAATCCCAACATAGGAAACAAATAGAATCCATAAAATGGATACAAACAGATTTCCAAGAGATTAAAAACTCCATCAAAAGTCTGCACAGCAGAATGAACCAATGTGAGGATAGAATTTCAGATACAGAAGATAATATTGCAATCAGTGAGGAGGAAAAGAAAAATCGCTTCAAAATTGTAAGGGAACAAGAGAAATCAATCCAGCAGCTGCTAGACAATGCAAAGAAGAATAACATAAGACTGATTGGAGTCAATGAAGAAAGAAGAGAGAGTGCAGATGACATAAAAAAACTGTTCACAGAAGTGATGGCAAAAAACTTCCCAAGGAGGGGAAAAGAACTTGACATACAGATAAATGAGGCATATAGGACTCCAGCTAGACTTGATCAAAAAAAATCTACACATAGGCATATAATAGTTAGGATTCCAGAAATCCAACAGAAGAACAAAATTCTACAAGCAGTGAGAGAAAAGAAACAAATCACGTACAAAAGAAAGCCCATCAGAATCACAGCAGACTTCTCAATGTAAACCCTCAAGGCAAGAAAAGCTTGGAGTGATATATTTGAAGCCCTAAAGGAAAACAGCCTCCAACCCAGATTGATGTACCCTGCAAAACTATCTTTCAAAATTGATGGAGAAATAAGATATTGTCATGATAAAGAGCACCTCAGGAACTTCATGAATATCAAACTGGCACTCCAAAAAATTTTAGACAATACCCTAGGAAAAGATAGTGAGGATTACAACCCCACAAAACCCAGCAGAATGAATCCACTGGGCATGACAAATTAAATGCAAAGGGGGAGAATCCAACAAAAAGAAAAAATCATGACAAGGCTTTTAGAACTTTTAACTTCATCTCCCTGAGTGTATAATTCAATCTTGTTATTGTACTGATTAGAATTTTTCTGATTCTAGAGTTGCACACCTTTCCTTGTGCTATACTGTCTATTTATCATCTTCTTATGTCTACTTTTTATTTGGGTTGTTTATTAATGAGCTCTAAGAGTTCTTTATATATTCTGGTCATAGGTTATATGCATTGTAAATATGGTCTGTTTAAGGACTACTTTTCATTTTAATGATGTCATTTAAAGTTCTAAACTTTGATGGAATCTCATTTATCAATTTTTTTTCTTTTATACATCATGTCTTTTGTATCCTAGGTAGTTCTTCCCTACCCTGAATTCATAAATATTTTCCCTTATAATTTCTTCTTGAAGTTTTATACTTTTAGGCTTTCTTATTTAGGTTCATAGATCCCTTCAAGTTATTTTCATGTATGGAAAAAAAGGGTTGAGGTTAATTTTTTATATACAGATACCAGGTGTTCTAGTGCTGTTTGCTGAAAACACTATCTCTTCCTCAGCTCTTGAATTGAGTTTATATTCTATAAAATGCTAATGTTAAATAATCTTTCAAAACTCAGTGGACCATATATGTGTGGCTCTATTTCTAGATTCTCTGTTTTATTCAAATGATCTATATGTCTTTCCTTACACCAACACTGCCTTGATTACTGTAGCTTTAGAAGAAGTCTTAAAATTAGGTAATAAAAATCTTCCAACACTGTTTTTGTTTTTTGGAGGTTTTTTTTTTTAACTTTTCCAGGTCCTTTGTACTCCTACATAACTTTTAAATTTCAATATCCAATTCCTCATTTACAGCAAGTATACACAGACCTGAATTTTTATATATACCTTGTGTTTTCTAATCCTACTAAATTCAAATACAAGTTCTAGGGGCTCCTAGAGATTTCTTAGTATTTTCTCTGTAGATGATCATTACATCTACATATAAAGATTTTACTTCTACCTTGCCAATCCTATCCTAATTGTGTCATTTTATTGCCAGACTATTTTGGTTGGTCCTAGGTTTCAAAGTTTAATGGACAGATAAAGAGTAAGCATATCTGCCCTTGTTCCCCACCTCAAGGAGAAAGCATTGTATCTTCTCCATTCATATAAAGCGTTCTCACTGGAAGTATGGAGTACATGTCTTTAATCTGTTGAGAAGGTTCTGTTCTACTTCTAATCTCCTGATAGCTTTTACCATGAACAGCTGTGGAATTTAGTCCAATACTTTTTCTCCAACTAGTGACAGGATCATATGGCTTTTTCCTTTCCTCTGTTAAAATGATGACTTTTGGGGGTGTATCTTCCAGTGCTGAACCAACACTGCCATCCCTATAACAGAACCACTTTCTACATACTGCCAGATCTGACTTCTAATACTTTGTTTTGTTAAACAAATTTCTATCTATGTTCATACTTTTTTCTTCTATTATCTTTATCCAGTTTTAGGATTAGCACAATGTTGAGTTCCTAAAATGAGGGGAGAAGTGTTCCTTCTTTTTTCTGCTTTAATTGTTTGATATAATTTATCAGTTAAAATGTATATGAGCCTGCTGTTGTCATATAGGTAGGTTTTCAAGCTAGGAATATACTTTCTTTAATAGGGGCTATTCAAATTTTATATTTCCTCCAGAGTTAGTTTCATTAATTTGTCTTCCAAGGTACTTCTGAAAATTATTAAAACAAATAATTGATAATTTGAAATAGGAAAAGGTCCAAAGGTGGAGGGGTGGCAGGAGGGGAAGGGGAAAGGGAAGAAAGGAAAGGAAAAATTATGAGAAAGAAAAAAAAATGGAAACAAAGTCTATGTAAATAGGGAAGGGTGGTGGGGGTGAAGGGTGCATAGGTAATGGGGAAAAAAATAAGAACTAAGATACATCATGTTCAGGTACAAACACCCAGTGATAAATGTAAATGTATTGTATACCTAAAATGTACCAATTAATATATAAATAAAAAAATTCTGTTGCACAAGCGCAAGGACCCGAGTTCGATCCCCTGTACCAAAAAAAAAAAAAAATCATCAAAGTATAAGTTTAATACATGTGTACATTCCTCTATACATATATATTATAGTTCCTAAAAGTCAAGCTGTATAAATAATAAATAAATCAACAACTACTACAGAAATAATTACTTGGGCTAATTCTGATCCAATCTTAAGTATCAAACTATGTATTGTGAATTGCCTATGAGAAATACTCCTAAAATTATCTGAAGGTACACTATAATTAACATTTTTCTCTCATTTTCATTATTCTCATAGGAAGGAAGTATTGTATCTAGTCAATCTCTTACAAAATATTATTTGCTATGAGAATTTATGGAGAAAAATGATATTAAAGGATATGGAGAGTTGGAGGAGAAAAATTACATAAGTGAATCTTAGAGTAATTTCTAGTATTTTTAAAAAAGATTTGTATTGATAGTTGGATTATTTAATGAATAAGAGTTCATATATCTAACAAATCAAATACCAAACATTCATATTTAATTAATTAGGATTTCAAGATTTAGACTCTATAACAAGCTTCACATATATTTCCTTCCTATTATTCCAATAAAATTCCAATTCTTTTCTTCAAGATTCAACAATGTTAACTCAATCATAACTCAAAATACTATTCATTTCTTAAAGTCAATCTGACTGCAGGGATAGCAGATAAAATATTCAGACAGTAAATTAAAATTATGGAATCATTTCTTTAAAATACCAGTTAAGCAATCTCTTAATAATTTTGAATACACTGATATTCTTAAAGCAATGCTTTGAGTATTTTCTCATTACTTATTTTGCATAACATGTGTAAAGAACAATGAAAATTTCAGAAGTACAATAAATATATTTGCCTAGGTCCTTACTAAATATATTGTCACTAGAAAATGCAGAATTAAGGGGTAAAGTAAAATGATCATTGGAGAATGACCTAGAGTGACCCAGAAATGTTCTAGTGTGAAAATTAAATATGTGAAGGAGCAAATTTTTTTTTGAGGTTCCCTAAGTCATGATTGATAATATATCTAAATTATCTGATTGATAATATAATTCCCTACATTCCAACCTTTTCATTCATTTTAGCTTCATCCTTACCTGGTTAACTTCTAGAGATTATCATTGTTATTCATTTCTCACCTGTTAGTTTCTGGCAAATTAAATTTTAAATATAAAACAACCCCTGCAAACTGCTCTGCCAAGTAAAGTAATTCATAATTTTTGTCAAGGTTCAAGGGAAGACACACTGGAATAGCCTGGAAAAAAAGAAGACAAAAGTGTATGTTATTGCTAGTTGTTTGTGTCAGGACATGTATCTCTCTCTGGTTCTAAATGGATCCTCTTTAATACACTAAAATAAATTAAGAATACTTCTCGTAAGAAGAAAGCAATATCTTTCATTTCCTTGTAAAGTCCAGGAATATGACCTCCTCCTGTGTTTTATTCAATGTGTACGACTTTTGAATTTTGGCTTTAATATTTCCTTTGCAAATCTCAATATTAAACAATTTTTTCTTCATGAATCAATATGTATGTCTTATAATGTCAGACATGATGCCTCCCCTAAATTGAATCTGAAAATTATTTTTATCTGGAGTTGGAAATAGATGTAAGTATTAATGTACCAATAAACAGCACCTCATGATACCCCCTCATTTAACAAAAACATATTATGAGCATAAATGTCCCATCTAGACCAGAAAAGGAATACTAAAAAATTTGGAAGGAATAAACAGGAGTTCAGATATCATCTTAGTCTCAAAAGAGTCTAAAAAAAAGTGATTTAAAGTCACCATACCTCTTATAAAGTACTTGTTTCCTAAAAGTGAAAATAAATATTAAAGTGAATAGTTTTTAAGAATAAGTTCTCTAGTACATATAAGGATATTTTGAGAGTACTTGTGTACATAGCTATATATTAAAATATAGGCCCAAATAAAATTTCATTTTCTTTTGGAATGGAATTTTACTAAAGCTTTTTCAAGGCAGATGCTAATATGTAACTACTGCAAATACTGAAATAATAAAGGATCACACTGTGAAAAATAATATTCACACAGCACGACATTTTAAATAAGTAGCACCAAAGTTACTACACATACTAATTGCCTTAAATTTATCTTTCTTCAGCAAGTACGTAGCATGATATCGAATGTTCTATTTTTCTGGGGATAGACAACTTTGTCTTGGTAATATATAAAGAGGTATATGTATACACTGTGTTAAAACATTATTTAGGAATTTAAAAAAATAACCTGTCACATTATCATATATGATTTCACCTTCACATAGTAACAAAAAGGATCACTACAGATCCTTATTTTTTTAAAAAGTTTTGGATGTTGAATTGTTTATTTCAATGAGGTAAAAGCTAAAACCTACCTCCAAAATTCAACTGAATTCCTGGGGAAATTCTGCCTTATATCTGAATACTAAAAACATGTTTGGGAGACACAGATTAACAAAATTGGTCTCTGGATTTTGATGTATGTACCACCCACTAAATCCTATTTTATCAAAGTTGTTCACACCTAAAAATTTATAAGTACTCTTACAAGTATTAGCACGCCTTAGGTGTAATCAATCTTGTCAGAGTGGAATACGGGAAAGAAGTCACCAGAAAATGCTTTCAATAAACTTTCTATGTAAGATTTTTTTTTTAACAAAGAAAATTAACCTCAATTTTTCTTGGTTTCTTAAACAAGCATACACACTGCATTTTGTAAATGTACAAGCTATATATGAATACTTTCTAAACTGTTATCCTATAACCCTTTTCTTAACCTAGCCACTAATGATTCCCGATTTGTATGATTTACTGGATCTACATTTTGACATACAGTCTGTTTGGTGCTATAGCAATTAATATAAAATATCTGTATTTTTTAATTCATTTCAGCTATGTACAAATAAGTGCATGGATCTACCATTTCAGAAAAGAGGTAAGAAGTTCAGCATCGTAAAATGTTTACCTCACAGCTCTTCTGATCTTGGCCAAGTTTGAATCCTTTCTTCCCATCACAGTAACAAGAATATCCTCCGGGATAATTGATACAAAGTTGAGCACACATATTCTCAGAACATTCATCTATATCTGGGATAATAAAGAACATAAAGCTTACTATATCACAATATTCAATCCAACTGGCAAAAGAGTATTCTATTTTATTAATAAGATAATGAAAATAAATCCATAGGGAAGATAATTATACAACATCAAGTCATATTTAAGCTCATGAAATTTGAAATGAGTTACAAATGTACCTTTTATTTATACATTTGAATCAAATTTATAACTTAGTAATTAATGGCAGTGCAACAATTCTGTTAAATTTTTATTTTGAATTTGAAGAAAAAATGATTGAATATTTCAACTTAAATGCTATTTCTGGTTGTATGAATTTACTTGAGACTACTTCCCAATTCTTTGCTTTAAAAAAAAAAAGAGGAGAGGGAGGGAGAGAAGGAGAGAGAGAAAGAGAGAGAGAGAGAGAGGAGAAATGGGAAAGGGAAGAGGAAGAGGAGGAGAAAACGTAGAGAATAAAGGGAAAGGAAAGGAAAAATAGGAAAAGGGAAGAAAAAAAGCCTTTTAACTAACTGAAAATGCATTGGGGGTTTAAATCACAGTATCAAAAACATCTGATTTCTCATTGTAATAATTAATGGTGGCAATAAACTTAAGGACATAGTTAATCTCTTCTTATCTTTTCTTGATTTAAATCTCACTGTGATATTACCTCCCATATTGTGAAATCTATTGGGTCCTTATCCGTATCCTACATTTTGAGAAAATCAAACTTAAAAATTTTGCTTAAGTTTAAATCCATTTCAGAACTGCATAAAATCCTTAACATTTTCATTGGATCCACTCTTGTGATCTCTGAAAATCTGCAAATTCATTATCTCATGTAAGTTCTCATTAAAGTCTTCAAAATTAATCCCTGAAGTTAGTGATCCCTCAAATGCATTGAAATTGTATGGTGCATGATTAATTTTAGATGTATATAGTCATATGTAAATTTTTCAAAATAATTTTTCAAAATCTGTCACTCATTGAATAAAATTGCAGTGTAGGTGCTGAAGTTGGCTTATGATAAATCTGTACCTTTCTAGAGTGTACCACAGTATTTGCTACCTGGAGTAGTATGAGAGTAGAAATGGTATATATGGGGGGTAGGAGGAGTAAAGGAGCAGGTAAGACATGAACATTTCAAAAGGAGTGCATATAGTTGGAGAAAGTCTATTCTAAAATTATTACTGATTTAGGCAAATGCACAGAGACACAAAAGTAGATTAGAGGCTACCAGAAGATCACTTAGAATGAAGTAACTAACAAAATGGAATATATGGCATAAAAGTCGCAGAGTTTATGGCTGGGGTGATAAAAAAAAAGTTTTGGAAACAGGTGATGGCTGCACAACAGTGTGAATGTAATTAGTGCCACTGAACTATACCATTAAAATTAGTTATAAGGGTAATTATGTGTTATATATATTTTTACACAATAGAAAAATTATTGGTTTTTGGTTTGATTAAATTCATTTTGAAATTTTAAAACACTTAAAGGGAAGCATGAAATACTTTGTATATAAAAAAATAAATGCCTCTAACACATTGGAGCTACCTGAGGACTCCATGGCACACCAATGCAGCTCATGGTGAGAACAGCACCTCCAAGACTGATTACTGATCAATATCTTTCAACTTTCTGGAGCTTGGTTATGATTTGCTCAAACTTATTCAAGCTCCTGTCTTTCTTTTTTATGTATGTGTTTTTGCTTTCAGAATGTAATTTTCATTGTCTCTGAATGTTACTTCAGTGATGTGAACATGTGTTTATCTTCCTTTAATTACACTTGGAGCTATCCAAATTACATGAAAAATAAAAGCCTAATGAGTGCACTCACACTAAATTCAAATGCCATTTGTTTTCAATACTTTTACTGTGAAAGGCAGCTAGTGATTATCAAATTGATCAAGGTATATCAAAGATTAGAAAATATGACTGTTGGTGTCAAACAAAACCAATGTTGCTAAATAACTAAGGGTTCAAACACCGGCCTCTCCAGCATCAGCAGTTACACTAGTATCACTATACCTGTACAAGCCTCTGCTTTGGGATTGTATCTGTAGCCTTCAGGGCATTCACATTCATACTCTCCTGGGGTGTTCTTGCACACAGCTTTGCCACAAACATTTGGCTTCCTAGAACATTCATCCACATCTATAAATAAAATCAATGTAATTTAAAATTTTTCCAATATCAGTAGATTCTAGCAAAGAACACTATTCCTATTTCATGGACTGTACTCATTATATATGAGATATTATACTAGCCTTGGAACAACAAAATACTAAATGTAGTATCTTATTTAAGTTCACTAAATATTATTTCTCTACATAAATACATAGAAAGCTCAATTGATGCTCACCATTTCCTTTTATCACCATAACAAAAGAGGGCTCCAGTGATTTTTTCAATTACCAGGTTAGAGTATGAAAACAAATGGAAGAAGAAATTCAACTACATTCTTAATATTATTTAAGTGTAGTTCCAAACACGTGTTTCTGAAATATGGTCTTAAAAGTATACTCTCTTCTTATTATCACACCACAAAATGAGAAGACTCATCTGCTTTACCCTGTTTCTTTGGAAACGCCATTATACCTGCCTCTCCATCAAGACTTCAGTTCACATCTCTAATCTGTTCATTATTAGTGCTGCCTAAAGTATTGAAGAGTAATTCATATTTAAAATGAAATTAAGGTCACAAAGTATTTATATAGCCACAGCTATTCCAATATAAATTTTAGTGATAGATTAATACTCCAAAACAGTGAGATGCATTTATTATATTACATAATGGAGAAGGAGACAAAGTATTCATTACAACCAGCTGCTAGATAAGCACTTATAAGGGAAAAAACAAATGATAGAAATAATTGAAGGAAAATGTAATTAGTAATGAACATTTCTCATCTGTACTCAGATGAGAAAGACTAATTCAGAATAGAAAATATATCTTCTACTCTAAAAAAACTGGCAGGGCTTTTTCCCCACAGATGAATAGCCAAATTTTCAGACATTATTTTGTTTAATATAATTTGTACAAAACTAATGGAACCAATCCTTTGTGATGAGGGAGTTTTTCTGTATCTTGACTGTACCACTGTCAATATTGTGAATGTGGTATTGTACAATAAATTCATTAAATGCTACCAATGAAGAAAACCAGGTAAAGGTTACCTGTGATTTCTCTACATTGCTTCTTACAACTTAAAGTGACTAATGCACGCAAAGTAAAATTTCAATTTTTAAAAAATAATTATAAAATCTGTATTTTTCTGGCTTAAGGAATATTGCAGAGAAATACATAGATCATATGAATTTAGCTAATAATAAATTGATTTTTATGGCTCTACACTGACATCTAATGTCTGATGAAAAATTTTATTCTTTTGACAATTACTGGCAACTTGATCCCTTGCATATCCACATCTTGGCAAATGTCCCATTGTAATAATTTTAAACGTATTTTTCTAAAAGATCTGTTCTTTATTATTTATGTATCATGGTTAAAAGACTATGTAAATGAAGAATATAAGAACATATGTTCTGGTCACCAGGGACATTCTTATTTTACAGGGATTTTTTGTAATTATATATGTGTGTATTATAAGGAAGAAAGATTAAACATTTTTAAATTTTAAAACCTCATAATTTTTTTAGAAGGACAGACTATTCAAGCATTTAAATGTAGAAATCAGAATGGGTATTATCTATGTATGTAATGCATATGGTATCAATAATGATAATGGTTTTCTACAACCGGTACTCAAATGATCCAATTATTCTAAATACTCAAACTTATATCTTCAGATAGCCAGATAAGAAAGATTCATGGTCACTAAAAGGATAATGGTTTAGAAAAAAATGTTAGTAAATAAAGTTCATTTCAGAGTCATTTAACTGTACTTTAGAATTATAGTAAACAATTGAATAGTGAACAAAATGATGCAGTAAAGGACAGACCCACTCCTTGAATATATGTCCAATTTAGTGATGTACTAAAATAGATATAAAGGATTGATCAAGGACTTTACATTTCAATTTACTGAACTTTTTAACCTCTTAGCACAATAAATGGGAGTGGGCTGGGGTGAAGAAGATAAGAAGAACAGGAAGAAGATAGAAGGAAAAGTACACGAAGTGTTTCCAGTTTCTAAATGAAAAATTTAATCCCAGGCTGGAAAATTTTGTGTCTAGTTATCTACAGACATAGCATGGATATGTGAAGAAGTGTTACAGCAATTAAAGTAGCCAAACAGAAAAGATAGTAGACAAAGAGGAAAAAGTCAAAATCTGGGGTCAGGGAAACAGAAAAACAAAGAAATATGCTAATAAAATCACTTGGTAAAATGCTAAACTGACAGGGATCATGTAAATCTGAAGAAAACAAAAAAGAATATGACATGATAATGTCATTGTAAGTGTACAAAGAGGAAGAAAACCAAATCTTCATCTTTCCAAAAACCACAATAGAAAATGAAGTACAAATGAAGGGCTTACACTGGAAATCAAAAAGATATTTCTGAAAATGAAAAAAGGTTGAGACTTGTGGTGAATTTCTTTATACAGCTGTTCATCTTATTAGAAGAAAATAATATAAGGTAATATCTGAAAACAAAGCATAAACAATGTTTTTGCAAAATCTGTAGCATGCAAAGACATACACTGAAACTTCACTTTATAATAAAATTCTGTATTTATATTTATCTACAACAAAGTGCTTTATTGAAACATTCACATGTACTGCCTCCCACACATATAATGGGCAAACCATAAAACACTTTTGTTAGTATTGTAAAACAAAAGACAGTCTCCTTGTATCTATCAGAAGGCTTCAGAGTGAATAAAAATGTATGTTATTATAAACACTTTTAATAGGGTGTTCCAGGAATTTCTGGGGAAATTCCTCTAAGTGAATTTGGTTCTCACCCAGTAATTACAGTTTTATTTTAATTTATTTTATTCTATTCTATTTCTTATTCTTACCTCTGCAGTCTTTTTTATTTGAAACCAAATCAAAACCACTTCTACAGGAACAATGGTAACTTCCAGGTGTATTACCACAAATCTGGCTGCAACCTCCATTTACATTTAAGGGATCTTTGCATTCATTTATATCTAAAAAAAAGAAAATCAATTATTTTTAAAGTAATGTAAGCCTCAGAGAACTTTTCATATGGCCAATCCAGATGAGTCAGGTGGTTTGATTATACATACCAAATTCACACATCCTTCCTTCCCAGCCTGGTTTACAAATGCAAGTGAATGTAGCTTGGCCATCTTTGCAGCTCATATACCCATCTTTGTTGCATGGTAGAGGATTACACTGGTCTGGAATAGCTGAAGGAAATAGACACCTATTTAATTTTTACTTCATGCTTTGGTAAAATAATATTATTTGTCCTTTAATGAAATTTTTTTACATAAAGCCTGTAACCCATGAAAAAAATTGACTCCTTCCTTCAAATAACTTTTTTCATTAAATGTGAATCTATTAATGTTTATAATTATTTTATAAAAGGCCACTACTTTTACATTTTAAGTATATGCAATACTTTATAATCATAATGGAGAATTTTTTGAAACATTAATTTATTTGAAATTTAAAACAATTTCATGAGTAAAACACATGAATCAAACTTAAAAAATCACTCGGGACTTCCAACCTGGGTTATGATGGAGTAAATGGAATCATTACCCTCTTGCCTTAAGTAAGTGGAACTCTGGCAAAAATACACAAAATAATGGTTTTCAAACACTGGAGAAAAACTGTGATGCCTAAGGGAAAGGAATAAACATTATGGGCCTTACAGTTGTACCATGTCACTGCCTGGAGACCATATTGGTGCAACAGTGCACAACTCAGGTAGAGGCCAAAGCTCTCCTCAGGTTACAAAGACAAACATTGAAGTTTGAGAAGCTCAAACTAGAATTTTGCTAGTCAGAAGATACTGAAAGCAGGGAAGGATTGTGTGGAGGGAGGATAGAGAGAAAGATACTGGCTGCAGAGATCTAAGGTTTATGGTTGAATAATGATTTGCACAGGACAGCTTCCAAACTTCACACTGGACTATGAATGGTTCATTGTAAACTGGCCAGGCTGACAATATTTTATGATACAGAAAACATCAGATAGAAACCTCACAAGATTATAGTCCTCTTATTAGAGATAAATTAGTTTTAAATAAATTAATGGTGCACCAGACTACCCTAATCCACTTTAGAATCAAACCACAAAAAGTTGTTTTTACTTTCTCCAACTTATTTAGCTAAGCACCAGTCCAAAGTCTCTGTTTGGAAGAAGACAACAAAATCCACAACAAATGAAGTCTGCTTATCTCAGGAAATACAGTATCTTCCATCCACTGTCTAAAATCTGTTGCTCTATATAGTTGACCAGTTCATTTATTTAAGGCAGAAAAGTAAATGTAGTCCCAGTTATTACACCTTAATTCACATTAGAAGTGGTACTTTTTCCTACTGGTACTTTGATTAGTATTGTTTGTTCTGTCCATTACACAATTAAAAATAACCAGCACAAAACCATTATTTCATGTATTTTTACATAAAGCCTGTAACCCATGAAAAAAATTATGACTTCTTCCTTCAAATACTTTTTTCATTAAATGTGAATCTATTAATGTTTATAATTATTTAATAAACGGACACTACTTTTACATTTTAAGTATATGCAATACTTTATAATCATAATGGAGAATTTTTTGAAATGCATTAATTTATTTGAAATTTAAAACAAAAATATGACCCAGAAACAGAAAAAATCCACTGACAGGAAGATATCTAGAAATGAAAGAAATGATACAATAAGCAGAAAAATAAATTAATGTAGCTATTATAAGTGTACTCTATTCTAGAAAACACAAGCATGTAAAGAATATATCTATGATGTGTAAAAGACTCAAATGTGACTTAGACATGAAAAGTACAAAATGTGAAATGAAAAGTACATGAAATAGGATTACAAGTAAACCACATGGCAAAAGGAAAATAAACTTTAAACGACCCAAAGTATATAAAATGAGGAAAATATAAATAAAAACAACTAAAAAAATAAATGAACTAGAGTATCAGTAACTTGATGGACAATATAAAATGGTCTAAAATATGTGTTACTAAAGTCCCACAGTAAGGAGAAATAGCTGGGGAAAAGAAAAAAAAAATCCGTAATTTTGAAAAATTTTGTTCTAAATTAGATAAAAACTATAAAGCTATAGATCAAAGTAACTCAATGAAATCCAAGTAGAATAAGGCTAAAATTACAATTTCAATTTGAATGAAAACCATTGAAAAAATAAATAATAGGGCTGGGGATTCAGTTCAGTGGCACCATCCCTGCCTTGCAAGCGCAAGGTCCTGAGTTTGATCCCCTGCACCAAATAAAAAAATAAATAAAAGAAGTAGATGAAAATATATGATGTATATATAGGAGATACATTCAGCAATGACAGCAGATTTCTCATCAGAATCTATTTAAGCAAGAGAACAATAGAGAAATATCTTCAATGTATTAAAAGAATATTACTGTCATCATGGAAGGCTTTACCTAATGAAACTACATCCCAAAAATAAGGGCAATACAGGATTTGGGGAGAAACAAAAAAAACCCTGAAAAAATCTATCTCCATCAGATATGTGCTAAAAGAAAATATGAATAGAAGTTCTTCAGACAGTATGAAAATGTTATCATATAGATATCTGGATCTATACAAAAAATTGGGTGCCAGAAATCATACATATGTGAAAAAATATAAACGAATATTTTCTCATTTGTTAATATATTTATAAATTGATGTATTATGCATTTTGTATGTGCAACATTGAGGAAGAAAGAGCATAAAAGCTAGAGGAAATAAAATTTTATTGTAAGCTTCTTATGCTGTACATGTAGTATTTTAATTTAGTGTAGAATTTTTTAAATTACAGATTTATATTATAAATTCCAAGTGAACTAGCAAAAAATTAAGAAAGTATAGTTAATAAGCAAATGGTGGAAATAAAATGGATCAACCATCTTAAAGAAACAATCCACAGAACTGCAGGAGGGATAGGAAACAACCAAAAGCAGATGGGATCGGTAAATTTATACCCAACCTTATAACTGGCTCCATTAAATGTAAATGGCCTATGGCCTAACACTGCCATTAAAAACAGATAATTGGAATCACACCGCTGCAGACAGGCAGGTCTGACCATGCCCTAGCAAGGTCCTGAGTCACACAGAACATGCCGAATCGGCCCACTGCAGACGGGCAGGTCTGTGCATGCCCTACTGAGGTACTGAGTCACGCAGAAGACACCAGGTCACCCCTCTGCAGACAGGCAGCCACCTGATTCCACAATATAAAGATGCAGAGGACACCAGACCACCAGACCAAGGTACTGAGTCCCACTGTTCCGGGCCTAGAGGTAGGGGCTTCTGAGCCGTTGTCCCACTGCTCCTGGTCCAGAGGAAGGGGCTTCCCGGTCACCATCCCTCCCACTGCTCCCAGCCCAGAAGAAAGGGCTTTTGGGCCACCTTCTGTCCCGCTGCTCCTGGCCCAGAGGAAGGGGCTTCTGAGCCACCATCCCACTGCTCCTGGTCCAGAGGAAGGGGTTTCCCGGCCACCATCCCTCCTGCTGCTCCCAGCCCACAGGAAAGGGCTTTTGGGTCACCATCCCTACTGCTGCTCCCGGCCCCTGTCCCACCTCACCCAGCTCAGAGGAGGTAATCAGTGCAGGCGCTAACAGCCCCCTGCCCCACTCGAAATGAGAAAACATGTAAATAAGTCTCAAAACCAGACTTCCAGATAACCTACAGCAACCCCAAAGGGAAATGAGATGGAAGCCTCTGATACTCAACCACCTGGACCCACTGAACTGGCAACAAAAGGGGATCTGGAAAAAATGAAATCAAAAATAATTTCTCAGATAACAGGAGAAATTGTGCCCCTGGTGCAAGACATGATTAATAAATCTAGAGAGGAGCTCAGGAACATGATGGAATCCCAACATAAGAAACAAATGGAATCCATAAAACAGATGCAAATAGATTTCCAGGACATGAAAAACTCCATTGAAAGTCTACATGGCAGAATGAGCCAATGTGAGGACAGAATTTCAGATATAGAAGATAAGATTGCAATTAGTGACCAGGAAAAGAAAAATTGCTTCAAAATTATAAGGGAACATGAGAAATCAATCCAGCAGTTGCTAGATGATGCAAAGAAGAATAACATAAGACTGATTGGGCTCAATGCAGAAACAGGAGAGAGTGGAGATGACATAAAAAATCTCTTCACAGAAATAATGGCAGAAAACTTCCCAAGCAGGGGAAAAGAGCTTGACATACAGATAAGTGAGGCATATAGGACTCCAAATAGCCTTGATTAAAAAAATCTACACATAGGCATATAATTGTTAAGATTCCAGAAACTCAACAGAAGAACAAAGTTCTCAAAGCAGTCAGAGAAAAGAAACAAATCACATACAAAGGAAAGCCCATCAGAATCACAGCAGACTTCTCAACACAAACCATCAAGGCAAGAAGAGCTTGGAGTGACATATTCCAAGCCCTAAAAGAAAACAGTCTCCAACCCAGATTGATGTACCCTGCAAAATTATCTTTCAAAATGGAGGGAGAAATAAGATACTTTCATGACAAAGAGCACCTTAGGAATTTTGTGAATACCAAACCAGCACTCCAAAGAATTTTACACAATACCCTAGGAACAGACATTGAGGATCACAATCCCAGGAAGAAAAGCAGAATGTACCCATCTGGCATGACAAGAAATTAAATGTAAATGGGGAGAACCCAACAAAAAGAAAATGTCATGGCAATGACAAGTCAATACCTTTCAGTTATAACCATCAATGTCAATAGTCTCAATTCACCAATCAAAAGAAACAGACTGGCAGAATGGGTCGAGAAGCAAAATCCAACAATATGCTGCATACAAGAAACACACTTAATTCAAAAGGAAACTCATAGAATGAAAATTAAAGGGTGGAAAACAATACTCCATGTGGCAGGAATCTTAAAAAAAGCAGGAGTAGCTATCCTCTTGGCAGATCAAGTGGATTTCAAACCAACACTGATTAAGAGAGACAAAAAAGGACACTACATCCTTGTAAAAGGAAGAATCCAAGAGGAAGAGATGACAATCATAAATATCTATGCACCAAACACTAGTGTGCCCAACTATATAAAACAAATACTAATGGACATGAAAAGTCATATATGTATTAATACAATTGTAGTGAGGGACCTCAAGACGCCACTGACACAAATAGATTGATCAACTAGACTAAAAATAAGTAAGGAAATACTAGAACTCAATTGAACTCTTGAACAAATGAACTTAACAGATGTTTACAGAGTCTTTCACCCCACAAAATCAGAATACACATTCTTCTCAGCTGCACATGGGTCATTCTCCAAAATAGACCACATACTCACACATAGAACATGTTTAAGTAAGTGCAAAGGAATTGAAGTTATCCCCTGTACACTATCAGACCATAGTGCGATGAAATTGGAGATCCATAGCAAAAGAAACTCAAAAAATTTCATAAACATGTGGAAATTGAACAACACACTTCTGAATAACCAATGGGTCACAGAGGAAATTAAAGAAGAAATCAGACAGTTCCTTCAATTAAATGACAATGACAGTACAACATATCAGAATCTATGGGACACAATGAAAGCTGTCTTACAAGGGAAATTCATAGCAGTGAATACACATATTAGGAAAACAGAACGATCCCAATTAAACAACCTGATGCTGAACCTCAAGCTTCTAGAAAAAGAAGAGCAGGACAACCCCAAAGCTCATACAAGGGAGGAAATTATAAAGATCAGAGGAGAAATCAATGCAATGGAGACTAAGAGAACGATACAAAAAAATCAATGAAGCCAAGAGTTGGTTCTTTGAAAGAATCAACAAAATTCACAAACCTTTAGCCAACCTTGTCAGAAAAAGGGAAGAAAGAGGAACCCTGCTCCAGTGCTGGTGGGAGTGTAGACTGGTGCAACCACTGTGGAAATCAGTATGGAGATACCTCAAAGAACTAGGACTGGAAGTCCCATTTGACCTCGCTATTCCACTGCTGGGGATCTTCCCCAAAGAATTAAAAGAATCATACCACAGTGATATATGTGCACCCATGTTCATAGGAGCACAGTTTGTGATAGCTAAAACTTGGAAACAGCCCAAATGCCCATCAACTGGAGACTGGATAAAGAAAATGTGGTTTTTTGATAAAATGGAGTACTACTCAGCCATAAAAAATGAGAAATTAGAGACATTTATAGCTAAGTGGATGCACATTGAGGCAATACTCTTAAGTGAAATAAATAGGACACACACATGTAAATACCGAAGAGTTTCTCTGGTGTGAGAAACTGAAAGTGTAAATAAGGACTAAATGTATAATAGGTCATGTGAAATAGGAAGAAAAGGGGCAAAGGGGAAGGAAGTGGGAGGGCTAGGGGAAAGGATAGAAGGGAATGGGTTTAATATGAGAAAATGAAAAAATAGGAACAAAATCTTTGTAAATAGGGAGGACTGGAGGGGTTCTGGGCAAGGGTGAAAAAATAAGAACCAAGAGAGACTATGTAAAGGTGCAAATTTCCAATGATGAATGTCATTATATTGTATACCTAAAATGTACCAATGATTAGAATGAATAATCAATAATGTAAAATAGGAAGAAAAGGTCCAAAGGGGTAGGGGTAGTGGGAGGGGCAGGGGAAAGGAAAGACGGGAAAGGAAAAATGCTGAGAAATGGAAAAAATGGAAATAAAGTCTTTGTAAATAGGGAAGGGTGGAGGGCATGAAGGGAGGGCTAGGAATGGGAAACAACTAAGAACCAAGATGCATTATGTAAAGGTACAATTCCCAATGAGAAATGTAATTGTGTTGTATACCTACAATGTACCAATAAAAGAATTTAATACAAAAAAAAAGATAATTGGCAAAAAAATTGAATAAAACAACAAAACTCACTAAAAAATCTACTTAAAATAGAAACCCACAGATATGTTAAAAATTAATGGGTAGAAAATAAATCCTTTAAACACTAATCAACAAATAGCACAAGCCTGTGAGGTGGTACTTGTCCGTAATCTGAGCACTCTAGGAAGCTGGGGCAGATAGATTGAAAGGATGAGCACAGTTTGAGCAATTTAGTAAGACTGTATGTATCAAAAAAAATTTTTAAAGGGCTGCAAATTTTTAAAAAATTTTAAAAAGGGCTTAACTCAGTGTATAAATCCTGGATTCAATCTCCAGTTTAAAAAAAAAAAGATGATAACATTAGTTACCATATTAACATAAGATAAAGTTGATTTCTAAATAAGGAATATTACCAGGAAAATATATATCAAAAAGCATAAGGTAAAGCTCAATTACAGTGTCTTGTTTATTTTCTTCATAAAATGTCACAGCACACAATCTTAAATGATATGCTCATTTGTTTCTTAATCTATTTAGAGTCTATCTGCCCTCACATCAACACTGTTGTGTTCCCTCCATTCCTGTACATTTCTACATGTGCTTCTCAAGCCTTTCTATTGAACTGTACAAGATCTTTCCATTCTTCCAATACATCCTCTTTAAACTAGTCAGGAGAAATTTCTGCCAATAAATCAGTATATAACTAACTTAGCTAAAACCTAATTAGTTTGAGAAATTTTCAGAAAGTTTCTTCATAAGATCGAGTTATTTGAAAAGTAGTAATAAAAGAAACATTAGTTAAATGATGGGAAATGGGCTAATAGGAAATTGTTACCAAACAATTATTATTTTTCTGTCCGTGGTAAATGAAAAAAAAAAAAAAAGATGAAGTATGAAGTAAATATATGTGTTTACCTGTTCTACCCGTGTGATTACAACCATTTTAAATTAGAGAAAATGAAGATAAATGAATATCTTGATAATGCCAGGGCTGAGAATAAAATATTAACTGAAAAAACTTCTCAATTTATATCTTGCAGTTTCACCTTTTTCTCTTTTATCAGTTGGTAAATTAGAGAAAAATAATCAATTAGAATTATCACTAGGTACTAGTAAACTTCAGAGGATGCAAGCTAATTTGATTCACATAATGTATTTCACATTTACATTGTTAATTTTAAAAAGTTTGAAGAATAAACATGGCTCTAGTCTGATCTATTAATCAACTGCAACATTTTGGTCATATAATACAATTATGCAACAACAGCCAGAACAAAGCCATTAGAAATACAGTTTCTGAAGTCAATGACCTAGAGCTTACAAGGAATACTATTCAGTTTGAACATTAGAGAAAATGTCATTTTTGGTAAAAGAGCAGCATTTACAAATGAATGACGTTCTTTCTTATGGAGTCTGAAAACACTTCCCTGAGGAGGATACAATCCTTTAAGAACTCACTTGTTGATTTTTAAACATCAATTTATATTAACATAGCTGTACTTGCAGGATTTCTACTTTCTTTCACTATTTAAATGTATGACAGAGGTCCTTACCATTGATACAGCTCCTTAAATCAGGGTATCCATTAGTGGACAGACGTGCAGCAGTGAATAATCCAGCTCGGAAAGAACCAAGACAAGCTGTGGAAAAAAAAAAAAAAGTCTTCTTAGAGTAGCCACACCTAGTTGATCTGAAATCATGGTAGAAATTATCCTGAAGAGGTCAGATATTCATGTTCCTGTGGATTCACAAGATGTAGTACTCAAAATGTGTCCAACTACCTTTTATTCTGTCAAAGTTTAACAGAATATTTCAATTAAACTGATGAATATTTATAAACTCTAGACAATTGTATTACCTTTAAGCCTATACATTTTAAACAGAAGAGGCAAAGTTCATAGTTTTATGCTGCATGATCCTTATACAGAATATTCCCACTTCCCTTGAGAAATTATCATATTTAAAATACACTTTGATGAACACTGGATATTAAAACATGTGACACTATATAAGTAGATTGAAAATAAGTGAACGCAAATACATATTCTGGTATTTTGCAGTAGTCTGAGAATATATCATAGCATTGAAAAGTGGAAAGGGGGGGGTCTTAAATGGAAAATTGTTTTGGTTGTTAGGGAAGTTATAGATGAAAACAGATCAGGTTACTACCAAAGGAAAGGTATCTGGCATGTTCTTAAGGTCCCCTTCCCATCTGAAGGAATGGATTACTGCTGTTTAATCAAGCAGGTAGAAATCCATAATAATACTATTATTATCAAATGGTATCAACTGAAAAATGTTAGTTTCTTCTTGTTGTGGGGTATTATTTTGTGCTGCTATGTTTTTTTCAGGGCTACTCATCAAAACATCCTGTGATGTAAATGAAGCATTGTTAGTCCTGTTTCTTCCACACCATCTAAAATTTCTTTTTCATTCATATTAACATCATGTGCTACTCCACTAGCAAGAAGGACCAAATTCATTCTCTCATGAGATAAATGGTATATTTCAAAATTTAACTTATTTGTATCATGGTTTGCTTCAGTTAAATCTTGTAATCCAGGAAAGTGAGCATCTTAAGCCATGCTGTACCTGCTTTGGGGAATATTTGAAATTAAAGGCTTCCTTGCTTTCACCAATATGTTCCCTTTTGGTTACTCTGAGAATCAGAATGACATCTGACTTGGAAGGCCCAGTTCAGTCCAGCTCAGACACAGCATTGTTGACAGGTATTCTATATCTCTAAGAAAGACATTCAGAACAGAAAGTCTGGAGAATGACTTAATGGGATTTTTAGCTCTAATAAATCCAGCAACAAACACTAGTACCTTACAAACAAAGGTCCTTTGTTATCACAGAGGCTATTCTTTCTGCTTAAGTCTCTCTTACTGCATTTCCTATGGCAGCTAGACTGCATACACCTGCAATCCTTCTATTACTGTCCTGTTTGGTCTACTCTCTATGCCTGAGACAACTTTTTTTTCCAAAAGACTTTTTTTGTTAGTAGTATTTTTGTGTGTCATTTAGTTTCCTAAAGTTTGCTCAGTTGTTGAATTTTTGATTTGTATCTTCTATCAGCAAACTACACATTTCCCCAGATCCATCAAGATCTGTACAGGTAGGTAGTCTACTTTTCATCTTGCTTTTATTCACAGTCATTCACCAGGCCTCCAAACTGTTTGAGCCTTTCCTTCGTAAGGAAACTTATTTGACCAACTGCTGTATAAATAAAATTTTTTTCATTATCTCCAGTGTCCGATTCTAGCTTTCTGTCTCATTCAAGACAAAATGAAGTTAACATCTCAGTTCCTGTCTGGAAGATATTTCTGACACATGGAACATGTTGTGGCTGAGATATCTGACCTCCATTTATTTCAAGTGATAGGATTTTTTTTTTATTGAAAGGCCTTTTAAATTTTTAGTAGTAGTTTCATTTTGACCTAAAACATGTTTTTCATTCCAAACTGTTAAGGGAATCAAAGATCATTATAGTTCATTTGAATCTTACTCTATTCTCTTGGTAAAAAGTTTTACATTTTTTATTAAAAATAAATTTTTTTTCTCAACTTCTATTTTAAAGGAGGTTGAGTGTAACTGTGTTTCAAAAAAGCACTGGCAGTTTTGAGAGTCATGATGTATTAGTCAGCTGACCATTGCTGGTCTCAATTCCCAATACTCACAGAAGAAAGGAGGAAAAGTATAATTTGGCTCACAGTTTCAGGGGATTTAGTCCAAGGTAGGCTGACTCCAAGGGAGAAAGATCAAGACAGAAGGACATGAAAGGGCAAAGAGTCTTAGATCAGGACAGCCAAGAAGCACAGCAGGGGAATAATGTCAGAACAGAAGAGAGTCTAGACAAAGTACCCAGGTCACACTTCCATGACCCACCCAGACACATCAAAAAGTGTCATCCACCAATCTCGTGGATAGCTCCCAAGCCACTCAAGTTGACACAGTCAATTTTATTAATCATACATGTGTATTAGTTGATAGATCTTCAGACTATCCAGTGGCTGAAACAAACAATTTTTATGCATGAGGGAATTCATTTGGTTTTTGCTGGAGATATCTTAGGTGAGTTTTCCATTTTTTACAAGACTCAATTCATTCCATTTCTTTTTTTTTTTTTGCATTAGTTTTGTAAATGTATTTTCTTCATTATCAATGTTAAAAGAAATGACTTTGGCAGATTTTGTTTTCATTTTTTTGGCAGCTCTTCTTTTATTGGGTGTTTTCTTTCCAGATCATCATCATTAGTAGCCCCTGTGATTGGCATTCTTGTTGTGGTAGTCCATCTAACTTTCTGAAAAATTTAAAATCTACATGAAAAATTACAATACCAGAATTATGGATAAGTATTTGGTAGCTTTTTTAAAAAATTAAATCAGAAGTTAAAAGTACCTTGGGTTAGCAGAAAAATTTATTGTCACATAAATCTATGTTTTTAATTCTGTAACAGAGAAACATGTGCTGCAGAACAGAGGCCGACTTAGTGTTTACAACTAAATCTATATGAGTTAGTGTTTCTCCTCTCAGCGAGCAATGTACAATTCTTCTAATGTTGCATAGAAACTGATACAATAATATTTGTAGAGCTCCTTAACATCATAAAGTGGGTTTACTTCATTCCTTTTGTTCCTGATTACAACCCTGTGAAATTAAATATAGCAACCTGGTATATGTTGTTAACAAACTAAAAAGTAGTAGCTGACAAAATAGAGATAAAATATTTAAGGGCTTATAGTAAATAGGGATCAGATAGTTCAAAAACATATTTCCTAATAACCGCTGAAGACATTTATGTACTGTGGTGTATTAGAATACAGTATTTTGTTATAGAAATAGTGCTTCCTATCATGGTGGTCTCTCAGGAGCCCCAAGAAACCTTAGCAGGTTTAAGTCTTGAGTATTGCTATCTCTGAATCATTTGTTCCTCCTCTTGAATCACCATTCCAAGACAGTCTATTCTAGTGTGGAGATTTAATTAGGATTATTATTTTTGAGAAAGTGTCATTTTGCATTTCTGAACTAATGTGACAGGAATGACACCCAAAATTTGAAAGTCCTGTGGCAAGAGGTCCAAGTGAAATGCTACATATCATGAATAGGATCCCAGGTCACATTACAAGGCAGATTTAAACCATAACGTGCCTTATATGTAAGTCTACTAATTCAGTAAGTATGATAACATCTTTATGGAAAAGCACATTTACAATTATGGTGTGAAAAGCCAGTTATATGGTTACTCCAAAGCAGCACAATACAGAACACGCATTTACCTATATCTGTTTCTTACTCCGACAAGAATGGGTGAAATAGGGGAGAGAGAGTAGAAAAGTAAGAGTTGGAAGGAGATTATTCCAGTTTTTGTCCTGAAACAGAATCTTCCATAAGAAATGAGATTAGTAGCCAGACATGGTGTTGCACACGCCTGTAATCCCAGCACTCAGGAGGCTGAGAAGATGGATTGCCCTGAGTTTGAGGCCAGCCTGGGCTCCATAGTGAGTTCAAGCTCGACCCTGTCTCTTACAAATAGAAATTAAAGCCATCAGGGAGGAAAGGTTAATAAATGGGCACTTTAAAGAGAATAAAGTAAGAAATGGGCACTTTAAATAAGGAGAATAAAGGGATAAAAACAGAACATACTAGGAATAGGATGTTGATTCTAGATTTTTATGGATTCCTATATATGCAGCCTTATTTACCTTTTTACCCATTGATTTTATTAAGATTGGAACTATGTTATCCCTTTTACCACCTGCTCTTGGCATCACTGCCCTTAGCTATCTTGACTTGTCAATTCTAAAAAATAGTTCAAACGTCATTGCCATATAATCAAAAGCGGTCCTGGGATTATAGTGGAGCCAGAGTCAGGTAGAACCTTCTTTTCTCCAAGAAACTACTTTATACCCTTCTATATTTAAGTCATAAAACAAGCAATCACATAATAGGCTGAATGTTTGCTTGTTTCAACTTCAGCAAAGGCTTAAGTGATTCATAATTTTCCTTTCATCATACATTATTATTATTACACTTTGAATAGTATACCACTTGCTTTTAAAAAATGTATACATTATTTTCTGTCCCTATTTCCACTCACATTCACAACCCCTAGGCCAAGAATCCTAATGGATTAGTATACCTTGTGGGTCCTTACAGAATATATATTTACAACTTTGTGTTCATTCTTTTTCATTTCTGTAAGTGGTTTTGTATTGTATGTCATGTTCTCTGACACTCTTTACTCAGCACTGTAATTTTATGACCCTCCCCTCTGCCTGCACTTAATTTGTTGCTACTAAATGCTAATCATTACTCCATAGCATGTGACCTCCATATTTATAATCCTACCTATAATAAATACACTGAATTCATTCCAAATTCCCACCTCTGTAATGAATATCCTCATACATGTCTTCTTAGTGTCATGAGGATTTCTTGGGAATGCATACCCAGAGGTATAATTGTGGTGTCATTAGACAGACGTGCACTTAATGGCTCTCCTGAGGTTCTTCCCACCAACAGAGCACAAGGACTCTTACATCTTTGCTTTCTAATGTTTGCCAGGCTATTAAGTAATAAAGTGATGGCTCATGTTATTTTTCTTTTTTCCTTTGTTGTGGAATAAGCTCATCGTACAGAATCTTTTTCCAGTTTGTAGAAAAATTTTGTAAGAGACAAAAGAGTATTTTTTTTTAATTTGGAAGAAATCATCTATAAAAATAACATCTGGGTTCTGGATTTGGGAACAGATAGGAAGAGGAGGACTTTGAGACTTTAACTTGTTTAGTACTTCATTGTACAGTGAAATTCTCTATTGCTTCCTGTTTGGAAGAAATCATCTATAAAAATAACATCTGGGTTCTGGATTTGGGAACAGATAGGAAGAGGAGGACTTTGAGACTTTAACTTGTTTAGTACTTCATTGTACAGTGAAATTCTCTATTGCTTCCTGTGAAGTTACAAATGTTTGACATTTTCTTAGGAACACATCTAGCTTATCTCAATTTCCAAATAAATTTTGGTTATAGCTTTTTGGAATATTTTATGATCATCATTTTTTAATCTACATGGGTTTAAAATATTTCCTCTCTTCTTATTAACTTTGTATATTAGCATTTCTTCCCTATTGTTTTTTGTTTTTCCTTCATTATGCTTGCCAGAAGTGAGCCTAACTTATGAACCTTTGCAAAGAATGAGGTTTTGCTTT
The DNA here is from genome assembly GCF_053883595.1 of Heterocephalus glaber. Taxonomy (NCBI): domain Eukaryota; kingdom Metazoa; phylum Chordata; class Mammalia; order Rodentia; family Bathyergidae; genus Heterocephalus; species Heterocephalus glaber. Next base: position 42,599,802 of record NW_028258138.1, read on the forward strand.
TAGTAATATTTTCTTTTGTTCTTCCAGTTTACTTATATCAATCTTTGATTTTTCTTCTTTATATTGTTACTCAGGGTTTGCTCCATTATATTTTTTGTTTGTTTGTTTATTTTGATTCAAAAACTTAGGTCATTTTTTAAAATCCTTATCCTATCTTTCACCATCCAAACACACACACACACAGACACACACACACACACACACACACACACACACACACACCAGATCAAGCCAACCTGCAATTTATCTGTAGATTTCTCATTTTTCCTGTTATTTATAAATGTTATTTAGTTATAATAGGATCTGTGATCCTGTTGTTTTTCTAGGGATGATATGAAGGGACAAAATGAGCAGTCTAGATTGATTACTAACTTGGCAGCATCTAGAAACTAAAAATGATTTTGAATATTCACATATACTCTTAGAGTTTAGTATTCTCCCCAGGAGATTTCTTCCTTATTAATAGAATCATCCACTATATGAATGGTAGAATCATTTATCTTATTTTCTACAGAAAAAAAAAAACCAAAATTAAAAAATTTTGATTTGTATAATAAAAAGCAAAATATTTCTACTTAAAATTTCATGTTGTCAAAGGAGTACAGGGGATATGTGTATTCAATGAAGAATTTCATAAGCCCTTGAACCTTTAAGTGTAAACATTGAGCAAAAATCATGGGCTACAGTGATCAATTTTCTTGAGTGACTTTAACCCTCTGTAAAGAGGTGGCTGTGAGAGTGTGGCACTTAGCAACACTAACCAGAGTCAGAATTATAAAGGCAATTTAATGAGAAAAGGAAAAAAATGGAAAAAAAGTCTTTGTAAATAGGGAAGGGTGGAGGGGGTGAAGGGAGGGCAGGGGAATGGGGAAAAAATAAGAACCAAGATGCATCATATAAAGGTACAAGATCCCAATGATGAATCTAACTGTATTGTATACCTTAAATGTACCAATAAACTTAATGGGAAAAAAAATAAAGGCAATTTATTTTTCTAATTAGGGTCATTGTCCATAGAATATAACATCAAGTGACAAAAGTTTAACTTTGATAGGGTTTTTTTTCCCCTGTGTTCAACAGTGAAATGTATCATTTACAATTACATATAAAGCCCAAAATACAAAATATGAGTCAAAAAAATCATATTCAAAAGTATATTTTTGTTTCATATGATGGGTTGATTAATACTTTATGTTTAGAAAGAAAAGTTGACACAGTGGAAACAATCTATATATAGTATATATAATTATTTGATAGTCCAAGAGCTCTGAAGTTAGACAACATAGTTACAATGTACATTTCAAAATAGAGCACCTGAAAACTTAAACAGCTTTACTTAATGTGACATAGCTAGAGATTTTTAGGTCAGGGACTAGAATCCACATCTGACTTTTTGTTTTGGTTTTGTTTCATCTGGGGTTTTCTGTTTGTTTGTTTCTGTACTTTGATTTTCTGTTTTATGTTGCCAAATAAGATAAAGAAAGAGAAGAGGGGTGGGGATTTATCTCAGAGGTTCTGCAGCCTGCCTTGCAAGCACAAGGTCCCAAGTTCGATCCCCAGTACCAAAAAAATAAAAAAATAAAATAAAAGAGAAGAAAAATATAAGTGGGGTCTGAAAAGAGAAAGTTGAGAGGGACAAAGGAAGAAAAGAAAAATATCTAAGGAACCTCTCCCAAACACAATACTGTAGTAAAATGTTATTTGTGTTTATCCCACTGTACTCTGAGATCAAAGATCAAAAGACAGTATCTTCTAGGGTATTCCTCCTGGAGAGACACACCCCGTTACATGGCCCTAACAAGTAAGGATTAATCAATATTTTCAGTCAAAACATACAATTTTAATAGTCAAATACTGTTCTATAAAAAATTAAATTTCAATCTAAAATTGAGATGCTGAAATAGTCTTTCCTCCACTTCAACAATAGAAATTCTTAGTTTTTGTTTTAGAAAGTGAGGAGTCACATGTAATTTAAAATTTTTTTTCATAGATATGTAACTATTATCCCATCACCCTTTAAAGATATAGCAACAGCAGGTTTTAGAATATCTTGTTGCATTTTCATATCAATAGATACAAATGACATCATCTCACAATTAATATTATAGTGGCCCCTTTCCAATTTTGTAGGATACTATCAAAATTTGATATTAGTAGGTAGAGAAGGGAGGAGAAGGGAAAAAGCAACAAAGTAAAGAAAAAAGGAACAGAAAAACAACAACAATAAAAAAGAAAATATTCATTGAAGCGCTCTGACAGTATTATCTCATTTTACTTCTTGCTGAAAATTTATTAAGCAAATTATTTCTATTCATTTGAAAAATGAGGAAACTATAGCTCAGAGAAGGTAGTTTAAGATCTTGCAATGTCCTAAAGAGATACCACTGAAATGATGTCCCACAGTTGGTAACAGGGTGAACATTATTGTTGAGTTTCCCTAGCTCAAGAGCTCAGGATGTGCCTTGAACACAAGATGATTACTGTCATGTACACTTAAAAAGTGGAAATCATCTCAGGAGCTGTGAAATCAGTGACTGGTTCTAAAAATGAGTCTTCTACCCAATGATCTTTGGCTGTTAGCCTGTTAATTGTCCTAGAGGATAGATACAAGTTCTTAACATCATTTTAGTGTTAAGGTTTCCTAGGAAAAGGGAAAGGTATAAATAGTTTCCCATCTCAGTATGGTCCCTGAAACTGCTGCACTGGTACTCAGGAGAGGACAAAACATAAACAAAACTTTTTAAAGCCTTAAATTATAATTAAATTCTCAAATTTCAAGAGAAGTGAGTTTAATAGATATTATTATTTATAAAATTCTAGTAATAATTTTAAACTGCATGTTATTAATGTATATATGAGTTTATTTCTATATATTTTTAAGATTTACTTTTTATTCATGCTAGGAAGGTGAGAATGAGATGAAAAGATGCATAGATGAGGAACATTCTGAAACTAAAGGAGAAGGGAGACCACCCCACTGGGTTCTAGATCCATGGAGAATCCTATTAGAAAGAAGTACACAAATTATATTCCATTTTGATTGTCTGCAAATACTGATACCTGTCCCAACTACTATTAATGTAAAATATTTATGTATTTGCTGTAAGGAAACTGGAGCCTTGCTACCTTTAGTTGGTATTTAACTGAAATCATCTAATTCATGTGTGTGAGAAAAAATGATCTCATTCCTTGGGAGTCCCAAATCATACCCCAAACCAGAAAACAATGGGATACTGCAAGGTGTGATAAAATGGTGTCACAAAGAGAGAAGCCATTAATAGTTACTTTAAATGTCTAAATAATAACTGTTTATGCCATAATCTCTGAAGAGCTTAAAGATCTTTCTTTTCATTGAAAAGTAGTTTCAGAGAATGCCTGGGTACCTAACCATAACTGAGCTTTAGCCCAAAGACTCTTTATGAGAAGGACCAAAGAACGAAAAAGACTGAAAGTCAAAATATCCACATGGTAATTAGAGAACCATTTCAAATGTGTTTATATGTCTTTAAATAAAAAAGACAGAAAAAAACTACCTCCTAAGGGTAGTTAAATTATATTGGATTGAATATATGGGTAGAGAGTCAGAGTCAACCTGGAAAGTGAGGAAGTTCCCTTCCATTTTTAAGATTTCATGATTGACATATTTTGAACTTACCTAGGTATTTTGGATAAAAATAATCCTAGAAAGAAAAAAAATACATATTACTAAACTTAAATTTAACTATAGAGATAAAACTTAATTTTATAGTGTTTTTCTAATGAAGATGGAAATAAAGTACATACTGCATTTTCACATTATAGTTGTTTCTATAGTAACATATACCAAGAGTAAATAAGTAATACTAAACCTATAATATGTCTAGACATAAAGCATTATTAATCAACTAAATAATGCTTCAAAAGCTTCTAACCTGAAAGCAGGTTCTATTTAAGGGGACTGGGAGTGGCTGGCATAGGGTAGAAAATGATAAACAACAACAAATATTTTTTCTTTCCCCTCATTTTTCCCATTTCTGCTTTACAACTTCTGCCATTTCATTGTTTTCTGTCAAAGAAAGCAATTTTAGAACTAGTGGAGGTGAAGGAACGCATTAAAGATTTTTCCTTCTCCAGGATATTTCCTCCTCTCCCATGATCTTCTACCTACTTCCTTTTTGCTACTTCAAGGCTAAACCCTAGAAGTTGGGTAAGGTGGTGCACGCCTGTAAACCAAGCACTCTGACAGACAGAGGCAAGAGGATCTCAGTTCGAGCCCACCTTGGGTAACTCAGTGACTTAGCCTTGTCTCACAAAGGAAAAAAAAAGGGTTCTGGGATGTAGGCCAGTGAGAAGGCCTAGGGTTCAATCCTCAGCACTACAAAAACTGAAACTATATACATATATAGAGAGAAAACACATGTATAGTATATATACATTATATATACTATATACATATACACTATATATTTATATATACACTCTGTTATGTAATACTATTTATATGTCTTTGTAGATATATTCATATATACGTATTTTAAGTAGTTATTAGTGATGTTATGCTATGCTAACCTCAGGCATGCAGACATGTCTTAAAATAGTCCAGCAAAAAAAGCAAAATTTAGAGTCCATAAGGTAGAGAATAAGTAAAATAAAACAATCAGATTATTGAAGAGGAGGTGGGTATAGTGGGGTTTATTATATTGTTTATTCTATTTTGCTATATATATATTTATATATATATTATATTTTATATATATTATATTATATATATTATAGGTATAAATTTTATATATTTAATATTTCACAATAAAAAGCAATGTCTGTTTATATACTGTATTTCTTTCTATTATGGAAATTTATAGTATATAATTTAGAATGTACCAACATTTCTTTTTATTTCAAGAAAGTAAAATGTGTAATATAAAAATAAAATCCTTCACAATAAGAATACTCTATTTTGTGGAATAAAATATTATTATCTTGTTAATTACTTATCCTTTAAGGAAACCTAACAGAGAGAGAAACATTGTGACTCAATCCTGGAAACATTAAAAATTGATGTTTGAGTACTCCAGAAAAATTCCCTTTGAACTTATTAAAATAAGTAGAGGTAAAAAAGATTCAAAAATAGCCCCAGAGAATACAGCTTGCTACAGTTTTGGACAAATTCTCTAACTATAGACACATGGTTTTACTCATTCTCACTCATCTTTTCTAATGGTACTGAGAGCCATGGTAGAGGTACAGGGGGTATCTTGTTTATGTGCTCTTCCTCTCTTATGCTAGATTCTATAGTTGTTATAGCTGGGATCTAAAATGGCCCCCCAAAGGCTTGTGTATTCAGAGGAGACTTTTGGAAGGTGACTAGATCGTAAGGGCCCTAATCCACTGATGAGATTCATAATTTGATGGCATTTTTGGACGATGATAAAAACTGAGGAGGTGGGGTCTAGTTGGTTGAAGTAGGTCACTGCGGGTGTGCCCTGGAGTATATTTTGTATTTTAATCCCCCCACCCCCGTGCCTACAGGCGGGCCTGAGGTGAACAGCATTCCTCTGCCATGCCCTTCTGATATGATGTGATATGATGCTGCTGTTTGGCCATAGTCCTAAAATAAATGGATTAGATGGTCTTCTTTCCATAGCCTGGCAAAAAAAATAAGTGCAGAAAAATAAATAGACTTAAAGAACCTCAGTGATAACAATACAAACACATAAGATATTATACTTGTGACATCTCTTCTCCACCAATACAATACTATCAAATTCTGGCTAGGAAAAAATGTCTACAAACCATGAGTCAATATTATTTGCTGATAATGAGGTATAAGTGAATTACAGTTCAGTCAATAGCACACTGCTATTGGTAGTAGTAGCTTGCTAATAAGCCTCCTTTCTCTTAAAAGTACTTCCTCCCCAAATGAAAATAGTTACATGTGAAATGTGTTACACAAAATCATTAAATTGGACCTCAAGCTGGAAATATTCAGCCTGGAATTGTATGTATAGGTGTACGAACTTGTTAGTTTACATGAATTCTTACCGTTTCAGGATTGTTCTCAAATACCTCCCTGGCTTCTTCTTTATTACACAATTCTTCAATGCATTCTCTTTCAAGATTACCTTTTTTGGTTTCTTCAAGCAAAGAATTTGCACGACGTTTCCTAACCAGGACTTGTGAAGCACGTTGCTTTGACAAAACTGAAGGAAAAAAAATGTTTTTATGAATAATTTTTTTTACTTGTCTTCCACAATATATTAAATGATAAGAATTTAAATAATTTTTCTGCTGATGAATTACATGACATTTAAAAATGGTATAGTGGAACTAAGTTAAAAATACAGACACATAAGCATTTTGGTTAACAACACAGCAGGTTTAGTGTGCAGCTACAGCAGAATTATAATGCTCAACACAAATTGTTCAAGTTCACACCTGAGTCCAAATATACCAGTTGATATTCATTGTTTACTGTATTATGGGTACAATGGAAAAACATCATGCTAAAATGCTATGTCAAAAGTCATAGGCACACCATCTTCAAAGTGAGATTAATAAGCTTTTCTAAAGCAAGAGTAATAATAGTAATAAACTTTTGGGATCTCTGTGGAGATAGGGAATACAGTACACAGGTACAGTATTTGAGAAGTAGCTGATAGACTAAAATATTCAATTATTCATACAAACAGGAAGATAAAAATTCATGAAAAAAGATCTTATTCCAAGCATAAAATATACAAGGCAAATAAAATGGCAACTTTGCAACTTTGACTACATAAAAATTTTTTTAACAGTTGAACAATAATAAAAATAACATAGCAAATTTCAATACTAACCAAAGCCTGGAAGAAATTATTTACATCAGCTAGAATAGAAAAATTACATCCAGAACTTAAAGGAAAATTTTGGAAATAAAAAAACCCCATAAACCAACCAATACTGGAATATGTGCAATGTTGTACATAAAATCACTTAAACAACATAAACAGGTGCTGGGGATGTAGCTCAGTGGTAGAGTACTGGCCTTGTATGCCTGAGGCCCTAGGTTCAATCCCCAGCACCAACAAACAAAACAACCCTCCCCCGCCAAAAAAAGAAAAAAAGGGCAGGGATTTAGCTCAGTGGTTCAGGCACCTGCCTTCCAAGCACAAGGTCCCAAGTTCAATCCCCAGTACCAAAAAAAAAAAGAAAAGAAGATTAAAAATCAAAAATTAGAAACAAGGAGAAAATTAGAAACAATAGAAAATTATAATATTATTATTGTGTATCTTTTCTTTGGTGTGGGATAATAAAAACTTTTAAAAGCCAAGATGACACTCTTATACTGAAGATCTCCAAGATATAAGTGCAAGTTGTAGAATTCTATGTCCATAATGTAATCCTATATTGATCAGCCAGAGCTGCTTAAGAAAATAATGGATAATGTGAAAGTTTTATCTTTATAATTTTAGAATGTTGAACAGAACATAGTTTTATTTTCTGGTAACTGTTTCTTTTGGAACAGGGTCATGCTATGTAGTTCGGACTGGCCTTGAATTCAGTTGGTAGGCCAATCTTGAGCCAATACCGTCTCAGCCTAAGTTGGATTACAGGTGTGTGTCACAACACCCAGGAGAACACAGTTTTTAATGAAAAATTTAAAAGGCACAAATAAATTTTGCAAATAATTTTCATACAGGTTTTATCACAAATAGTTCTTTCCCTAAGCAGACAAGTAATAGATAAATGTATTTTCCTTTTCTATTATTGTATTACCTGTAAATAATAAACAATGTGCACTCAAAAATTTACTAAAGGAGGAAAAAGAAAAAGGAGTAGTTCGAGGTCACCATACTAATTGATTAAATAACTGAAAATTTTTCAATAGCGAAATCGGTAATGCTACTTTATTTCTCTTATTTGCCAAAAGAGAAATTTAAATGTGATGGCTAAATAAACAGTTTGGGTTGTACTTATAGCTCTGTCTCTTACCATCATTGTCATTTAAAAAAGACTAAATCAAGGCTGTGTGTGTATAAAAAACAGATGTGAACATGTTACCTGTCACGTGTATTACTGACTGATAAATGGCAATTCTGTCAACAGTAAAGGAGCCTAATATGTATAAATATCTCATATATTTGAAGTAGTTTTATACATGCTGCTTTGTAATCAATATGGAAGAAATGTGGACCTTCTGAACTTCAAAGCAAATATGTGATTTTTCCTGGAGAAACAATAACACTTTCAATGGAAAATGAAGACATTAATCCAATAATAAAATGAAAAACAAACAGGTCAAAAAAATTTAGATAAAGATAACCATTAATTCTTTGGCATTTCTCCCATTAAGATTATGAAGTTTGGTGGTTAAGATCTTGATAATATTTTAAGAATATATCCTTTTCTACTTGGGTCCCCATGACAGGACATAGGCCAAGTACAGTAACTCGATATTAGTGTCTGTGTAACAGTCAGTTGCCAACCATTCATGCAGAATCAAGGTGGTGGTTTAAAACAATGCCCACCTAAGTTTATTTTTGAAAAGGAATAAAATAACCTCCACCATTTTAAAAAAAGATGAGTCAATTCAATAATATGTAATATATTTGTACTAAATTATGAATTTAATGACAAAACTAGAACTAGATTATAAACATCCTAGTGCTCAGACCTGCAGGCTGCCCTTCACTATTTACTGCTTCTCAGAAAAGAGGAAGAAGTTTTGTTTTCTCCACTGATGAGCAGAATATTAAAAAAAAATGCTATACTTCTAATTATGTTTTATTTTACCTAGACTCACTACAATTAATAATTTGGCATGATAGTTAATAATTTTCAAACTCTATACTATTTCATTTGGCCTTCGTGTAAATAATGAAGTGGACTATAGGACAGAATTGTCATCTCATTTTCCTACTGCAAAAATTGAAGCTGAAAGAGGTCACAGAGCTAGCAAGTTGTGATAATGGAATTCATACAGATGCTCCTTGAATTTCTGTGGGATTATGCACTGATAAACCCTGAATTTGGAAGTATCATAAGCCAAAAATGCATGTAATAAGCATAACCTACCAACAATCACAGTCTGACAGCACAGTATACTACAGAACATTGACTGTTTGGTAATTGTAAGGCTGATTATTATTATTATAATAATTATTATAAATATAATTATATAATTATTATTATAATATTATTATAACTAATCTAGATATGATTAAAGTATGGAGTAAAGTATGTGCAAAAGTTATATGCAAATATTTTGTCATTAGCTGGGTGTGGTGGCACAGACCTGTAATCCCAGCACTCAGGAGGCTGAGGCCCGAGGATCACCATGAGTTTGAGGCCAGCCTGGGTTACATAGCGAGACCTAGTCTCAAAAAACAAACAAACAAAAACGATTTTGTCATTTATGTAAGGAACTTGAACATCTGTGGATTTGGGTACCTACAAGGCTTCCAGAACCAATTTCTCTACAGATACCTAGGGATGACTGAATTCTGCCACTCAAATATCCACAAGATATATGATTTAAATTTTTTAAAAAAGAAATTATATGGTTGTTAAATAAGACAGCTTCTGTACTTTATAAAATAAACCCATCAAGCAGAATGTGCTTTCAAAGTACTACTCTGCCAGAAAGATACACACAAGACATTACCAATACCAATTAAAAACTATAAGAATGAGATAAGCAAAGTGGTTAAAAATGCTTCACCAATGGGATCAAAGTCTTTTTACCCAAAAATATTTGCTGCTGGCCTACAGAAATGCATAAAGTCTTTCATTGTTTATTATAATAAAAAAACATAAGAATAAGTACATAAAATTGTTTTTCCATTATCGCCTTTTACTTCTAATTACAACTATTCTAAGTAGACCATAATTTTCTATTTTATGCATGAATAGGCTACACCTTAGGAATGATATGTTAATTTTACCAAGTTCACATAGATGAGAACAGGGGCAAGCCTGCCTCAAAAACCTATCCTGTTTCTGTATTATCACACTCTCCCTGATCATTTGTTTCACTTTTTTTGGAATAAGAAGTGTCTCATGAAAATCTATGTTTTGTTAACACCTTTCAAATCAACTATGTTGTTTGCAAAGTGTTACATTCAGATTCAAAATGGTAGGTGATAATGTTGAATTAATACTATCAAGATACAAATCTTTGAAGATAAGAAGTATAACTGAGTTGGTTTGATATTTTTTAACTTATTTCAATCATCCCTTCTTCAAAATAGTGACCACAGCAGATGGAACCAATATGTTAGTAACATAACCATTCAAATATTTAACTACAGTTAAATGGCCTACAGGCCTCTCTTGAAATTGTCTTTATTGTTTTTACATGTTTTCTTCAATCCAAGGATGAATTTTTGCTTTTTTAAAAAATATACTTTTGATTGTCATGTTTCAAGAAAAAAAGCTATAGTAGTTAGTATCATAAAAGGACAGATGAGAACAGAACACTAGTGAGATTAGCACTGCCTTATAGGCAAATTACTCATTGGTCAACTTTTGTTCCACCTTGGCCAAGGTTAAGAAAGTTTTTTTCTCTGGTCAACTTGGTACTAACTGTTCAGGGAGGGCAGGACCACAGATCTCCAAGTTGCCTAAAAGTAATAAATCACATAGGGTTGAGGAGTGGCAGACGGAGGAGGGCCCAAGATCAAAGATCCTCTGAGACTTTTTTTCTACTGGCTCCTTTGTCTTTGACAAAGATGGTTCTCCTTCCTCCAAAAGCTCATCTCTTTTTAGTTTTGCCTTCTGCCTCTTTTTTCCCCAAGCCTTTTTTATTTGGCATAGAAAGAATGAAAAATTGTCCCTAAAAGAATGTGTTTGAGATGAGAATCTTGGCTAGCATTTGGCAGTATTTTTATCTTTGTTTGTGCTTCAGGGTTGGACAGCATGAGGGAAATGGCTTTCACTGTACAAACAGAAGAGCCACATAAATTTGAGATATAATTACACCTCGTGTGTTTCAACTTTTGAAATGTCATGTTTTTCTTAAACAAATCCTATGTAAAATAAATTGCATTAGAATAAAAAATATTTAGCTAATACTGGGAAAACAAACATCAAAATTTTATTGAAAAATAATCACAAGTTAATTGTAAAATATTTCAACTTCTTGCATAAATATTTCTATCACAGAAGGTTTCTATTTGGCAAGTAGAAATCTCTCTTAAAATGAGAAGGTTGCAACAATTAAGAGAAATCCAATGATAAAATCTTAGGTAGTTATTCATCACACAACATAATTATTATCAATTTTCAAAAAAGCCTTTGTTGGCTTTCAAAATGAAATGCTGTGTATCTATGTTATGCTTCCATCTTTTTGTTTCCTTTTTTATTTTAAATGAAGGCTATTACACTTGGTTTTCTCTAAATTTCATATTTTGTTTCATATTGAGGGTTGTGCTGTTGAGCAACTGTTTCTTCTCATATTATTGTTAAAAATTAGGAAAAGGTTTAAAAAAACCTATTTTTGGGCCGGGGATTTAGCTCAGTGTTTCCACCGCCTGCCTCACAAGCACAAGGACCCGAGTTCGATCCCCAGTACCAAAAAAAAAAAAAAACCTATTCTATAACAAAAAACTATGGATAAATCCTCCAAAGGACTGAGTGATAAAGAAGCTGATGGAAAAATACTTGAAGAGGGTCAAAGAGGCTAAAATAAAGCTATGTAAAGAATTTAATCTGGGGGGGGGAGGAAAAAGAGAAAGTAGTCTGTGAATTACATGGTACATATAAAAAGGTGAGTTTTAAAATATTTAGATTAGAGGAGTGAGCATTGGCTTTTATTCAGAAGCAGAAAGGCTACAGGTGGCATTTAAAAATGTGACCACTGACCCTCCTAGTCTACTCAGTGCATAAGTAGAGAAACAATGCCTGACCCATGTAGCCACAACAGGAGTGAAATGGGCATCTCCTTACTCCAGGATTTGATTATAACTTTTGCTTGTGGTCCTCATTCTAGAAAAAAAGAAGAAAAGGAAGAACAAGAAGAAGAAGGAGGAGGAGGAAGATGAGGAGAAGGAGGAGGAGGAGGGGAGAAGGGGAGAGAAGAGGAGGACAGAGAAGAGAAGAAGGAAGAAATCATTCTGCCATTGTCTTCAAAGTCTTTGATTTAGCCATAGACAGAGAAAGCAGTACATACTAAGTATTCTCTCCAAAATGACAAATACTTCTATTCAAAAGAAAAAACCATCTTGTTACCACCTCTCAATTATATTGGTCATTTCTTTTTTCTGATTTATTTTCTCTTGGTGAGTGATAAATGAAAGTATTTCATCTGAAGGGATTCAGAGTAGAGAATTTGGCAAGTTAAGAATAAAGGTATTTTCTATAATCCTCTCTAGTCTTTTCTCGATTGCTAGGGTGCAAACTGGTTAGGCTACATGAGTCTACAACAGATCTCTTTTATACCTGAAGCAAAATTCAGCCTCTCTCTCTCTCTCTCTCTCTCTCTCTCTCTCTCTCTCTCTCTCTCTCTCATATCTATTAGGACAGCAAAATTTGATTTTAATGTCATGAACCATGAGGTTACCATAGAGGATATGCTTTGTTTTTGTTCTATTTGTCCTATTTTGTTAGGATGACATTAATATTATTAATTTACTGGCCCATATCTGTATTTATGTGTGGAAAAGCTACAAACTGTTCTAGGACATTTAAAAAGGCAACAGTGAAGAACTGGCCTCACTTTGCCATAACCCATTTCTTGCAGTCTTTTGCAGATCTCTGAAATAAGCAAGTGTGAAGTGCGCTGAGAAGCTTATAAAGGAAGTCCTAAGGGTATATTTCAGAGATATTGTATGCACTTACCATATGTAAAGACTTGGGTTCCACCACCAATGCTGGAAAAAATTTGTTTTTAAGCTACAAGTCTCACGGCTTCCCTTTTGATTCTTAAGATATTTTTCATTTTTAAAGTGCTTACATGCAAGTGAGATTATTTGGAATACTGGTATATTGGCAAGTAGGTGTTTATAATTTAATATTAGCTGCTCAGAATTCACCGTTGGACAGACAGCACTCTATATGACACAGTCAGTAAGTAAAATTGGAATAGAATAACTTAATAGGGAAGGAGAGAAAATGGTTGGGATAATTGAGGTCTACCTTCAAACAGAAATGATCATGAACACAGTGAAAAGGCTGCTTATCTCTTTCTATAATAAGCAAAATAATAAAATTATCATTTGTGTTATACTTGGTAATCCATTATGCATTGAATGTTTGTATCCCCCTCCTCCAATTTCATATGTTGTAGTCCTAACACCCATTGGTAGTATTTGGAGATGACTCTTTTAAAGGATTAAGGTTAATGGATCACAAGGTGGAGGAGGCCCTGATTCAAAAGGATTAGTGTCCTTATAAGAAGAGACATCAGGGGGTTCTGGTGAAGGCACTCTTTTCACACCCATGCACTAAGGAAAGCCACGTGAGAACACAGTGCAAAGGCAGGAAGGTCTCCAACCCAGAACGAGATCGCTCCTGAAGTTGAACTAGTGATAACTTTACCCTTGGCTTTCCAGCCTCCAGAACTGTGAGAACATACATTTCTATGGTTTAGTAAGTAGTTTGTGGTATTTTGTTATGGAAGCTGAAAAAGACTAATATAGATTTTGGTACTGAGAAGTGGGGCATTATCGTAACAAATACCTACCAATGTGGAACTGGGTCTGGGACTGGGTACTGAGTGGAGATTAGAAAAGTTTTGAGGTTCATGCTAAAAAAACCAGATTACAATGAAGAACATATCAGTGGAGATTTGTACACCAAAATTCAAAGAGTGATCAGAGAGAAAAGAAGAAATGTAAAGAGAAAGGAAGAGTATATTCTTTAGAAGACTATTCATCTACTCAGATATAAATAATCGTGAATAGTTAAGTACACTGGTGGAGATATGGACTTGAAAGCCTATTCTGGTAAAGTCTCAGACTAAAATGAAGATTAGAAACTAGAACAAAGCAAGGAAATGGCTGAATTGTGGTCTAGTGTTCTGTAGAAGGTAGAATTGTGAGTGATGAAATTGGATATTGAAAGGAGTTTTCTAAGAAAAATATGCAATATGTGGCTTGAGAAAAGTGTAAGAGTTGAATTGAAGAAAGAATCCTTAAGCAAAAAAAAAAAAAAAAGAACTAGTATTCAAAGATTTGGAATATTTTTGGCTTATCCATTTCATAAAAAATGAAGCCTGTTCTGAAGGGAAACTAAGGGTGTGGTAGAAAAGTGATTTGCTAAGTAGATTAATATGGTTGTGAACCAAAGATCCAATCAGACATTTCAGCAGAAACTAAGACTAGAGATGGGATTGTACTACCAGAAACACTGCCGGACGGGACTAAAGAAAACAGTCAAAATGGGATGGGATGATGAATGGCTTTACACATGCTTATTTTTTAAGACAAGGGAAAAAAGATCCTGACAGTAATTCAAGATCATCAGGGCTGTCATTCTCATCATAAACCCAGGAACAAAGCCACTTCCTCCTTGGTTTCTGAGGACAGCTGTGGTCTCAATGGGATGCCACTGGCCCTGGAGACAGTTGGCCAGAACCCACGTCTTGGGAAAATACTTGAACTCAGCAAGGCAGTGGGAGGAGGGCTAATACTTAATTCAGAAGGTAGAACAATCACCTGAACAGCTTTATAGGAAAGACTGTCACCCGCTGGGCCTGAAGGAAGAGCACAGAATTAAAGAAAATTATTCTCAGCCCTCAAGATCTAATGGAATTTGCTTTGCTAACTTGGGATTTGCTTGGGACCCGGAGCTCCTTTCTTCTTTTGAATTTCTGCCTTTTGGAATTGGGAATGTCTGTTCTATGCTTGTTCCACCAATATACTTCAGAAGCACAAAATTTCTCTGCTGTTATAGGTTCCCAATCAATGAGGAATTTTGCCTCAGGAGTGACACTCATATTTGAATTAGATGATATGTTGGACTTTAAGCTTTGTAGATAATGATGGACTGAGTCAAGACTTTTGAGGCTGTTTAGGATGGAATGATGTATTTTGCTTGCAAGAACATTAATTTAGGTGGCCAAGGAGCAGAATGTTATAATCTAAATGTTTGTGTCACTCAGAAATCCATACAATGGACCCCTGATCCCTACTGTGGCTGCATCTGGAAACAAGTCCTTTAAGGAAGTAATTAGATTAAATGTGGTCACATGGGCGGGCACTTGATCTCACAGGATTAGTATCCTTCTTGGAGATACAGAGTTCTCAGCATTCTTACATGTTGTCTCTCCTTGCGTAGACACCAGCGAAAAGCTATGTGAATACACAGTGAGAAGGCACCTGTCTTCAGTCAAGGAAATGAATCCACATCAGAATCAAAATTGGTTAGAATCCTGATCTTGAACTTTCTAGTCTCCAGAAAAATGAGAAAATAATATTCTATGATTTAAGCCACATATGCAGTGGCATTTTGTTATAGCAGTATGAACATATTAATACACAAGGCAAAGAAGTTAGCAGCTACATCTAGCTGTGCTTTAAAGACATAGAAAGCAATGTTTACAGTTTAAGATGGTAGAAAGTTTTTGCATGTTATTCCTCTGAGTCTGTATGACAATGATAGCAAAATAATTTTTTTTTTCTAAAAGGAATACCTTACAACAGTTGGGAGCACAGAAAAGGTCATTGTTGGTTAAATGATTTCAATGATTTCTTCAAGCTGAAAAGCAATGTAAACTGTTTTGTTAATAAACAAAAAAGAGGTATACCTGAGCCAATATGGACAGAGTTACCACAGAAGTCAGAATCTTCCTAGGTAATAAAAACCTCAAAAAGACTCTAATGCAACATTAGTAGGAGAGTGAGAGAAATGCAAATAGAAGCAGAAGGATTGATTTGAAATTCCATCAATGACAGAGTAGCATTGGTTTCCCCATTCCAGTGTACATGAAACACTATAATCAGTCAGTCCAATGAACATTAATTATATAAACGAAACAATAAATGTGTGGGGCACTACCTGCTAACTTTCTCTTTAGATGAAAGATAAGCAAGAAACTTCAGCACTATACACAACCACAGAGAAATCCATATGTTCCACTTTAAACCAAATCAGTATTGCTACTTAAGTATGAAGAAACAACCAACAATCATCAGAAATATAGAAAAATTAATTTCCAGTAACACGAAAAAGGTTGACTAAATTGACTTGAGAAAAGAAGATAACTTCAGAGAAGAGAACTTATAGAAACAAACAAAAACTAATGAATGACCTCATAATGACATAAAAAGATAATGGATTCATGAATGAAGAGAACAAAAGTAAAACCAAAAAAAAAACTCAGTAAGTTTACAATATGATTCTCAAATAGAAGTGTTAAAAGAAAAATTGAAGAAATCTCCTGACACCTATATCAGAATTTCAAGGAGATAAAAAACATGAAAGTAAAAATCATAAAGGTTCTATCTCAGAGGAGTTCTAGAAACACTGAACAAAGGATATGGAGGAAAAATTATCATATAAATAACAGCAGAACATTTTCCAGAACTACAAAAAATACTACCTTTCATATAAAGAGGCTTATTAAATGCAAAAGCAAATAACAAAAAGAAAGCAAATTAAACATAATATGATAAAAATTTAAAATACCTTGCACAAGAGAAGCCCCAGAATCAATTGATATTAAAAACACAAATCAAAGCCAGGTCCAATAATGCACACATTGTAATCCTAGCTACCTGCAAGCTGATAGAGATAAATTGTGAGTTCAGTGATAGCCTAGTGAATGAAGCAAGACCCATTCCCCCCCCAAAAAAAGAGAATCAGATTAATCATATATTTCCTCTAAGAATTACAAATCAGGTAGTTACCTTCTCTCCTCTCATTTACAGAAGAAGGCATATTGTTAGCTTTTAAATTAAAACCTAAAAACTACTCCTAAAGACAAGCATGATACTGTAGTAAATAGTTGGTAAAGCAACTGAAAAGAATTATTTTGAAAGAGTAATGATCTCCTTACCTTAGCAATTGTTCCTGCCTAATTTTCACATAGCCACTACAGAGAAGTCTGTTTACTCACACAGGTGTGACAATTAAGCTTAATTTTCAACTTAATTGGCTTGGCAGCCACCTAGGGGATTAGTAATGCATACGTCTTGGTGTGTCTGTGTGGGTCAGGGAAATGTGACCTTGGGTTCTATATCCGGTACTTGACCCCCTCCTCTTTGGGGTTATCCCCCTGCTGAGCTTCCCGACTGCTATGAACTAAGCAGCTTTGCTCTGCCACACCTTTGTGCCATGATGTTTCTGCCTTGGTGTCAGCCAACCGTGGACTGATACCCCTGAAACCGTGAGCCACATTAAACTTCTACTAGGATATTCAGTATTTTGTACCAGCAAAATGAAAGCTGGCCGATGCAATAGGACCAATAACAACTTTTGAAATTAAGGGAAACTATTAGGCTGACCTAAACAAACCACAGAAGAATCACACAGTTTGTCTAACTAATTTAGGGCTTCCTTCAAAATATATAAACTAGCCAATGCAGTCATGTTTATCTGAAATCTCATATGTTATGGAGGCTGAGACAGGAGGATCTAAAGTGTAAAGCCAGCCTGGGAAATACAAGGAGACCCTGTCTCAAAACAAAAAGTAGATATCTGAAGTATCAATAGGGACTAGGTAATAATTACAACATCAAAGTAGCTGCCTAAAAGCCACCAGACAAAAACAGAAAACATTTCTGATTTAAGAAAAATGAATAATAAAAATAAAGTTGTTAGGAATAAAAACAGAGCCTCACCTTAGCATGAGAAAGACTAACTAGCAGCCAACAGTAAAAAGACATAGGCCAAGGACATGAACTAAGGAAACACTCATTAAACACAGGAATAAGACATAAAAGCAAAATATCATCCTCATTCATCACTGATCTAAATTTCCAGGAAGGTAGTAATTTAAGACAATAAAGTAAAAATGTTATGTATAGAAACAGGCTACAAGACTGTGAAACTTGAGTTATGGACAGTAGTCAACAAGCAGCATCATGTTGTTGACTAGCCAAGGGCTCCAAAGTCAAAACATTCAAATTCAGAGAAACTCACGCTTTCTCCCATGCCTGTCTCTCACAGTCACTGTGGGAGGGGAACATTGCGAACCCTGAAGTGAAGCCATCTCCTGGCTACTCTGAGTCCTGAGGTCAAACACTCAAACCTTTTGGTGCAACGGCATTCAAGCCTGTGCTCTCTTCAGGAATATACTTTACTTGGACTGGGATCACTTCCCAGCTTTGGAAGGGCTCCCACGTGAGCAAAACCCCATATTGTCCCCACAGATCACAGCAACCACAGATGTGCTCCACTATCTCATTTATTCCTGGGGCACCCTTGAGTTCCCAGCATTCACTTTGTTTCTGTAGCTTCAGAAGCTGCAAATTGTGAACCGGGAGCCAGGAAGAAAGTCCAGGCTGTTTCCTTTCTTTATCTGCCTTGTGTTCTGTCTCTTCAATTTCTCTGTAGCTTCTATTTTTTCAGTTAGTTTCTTCCTAGTTCCTGGGGACCTATTTCTCTTTTTTCTTTTTCTTCCCCAAGTTGTTATTTTCCAGTGTCTGGATTCCAAATTATGCCGCTCACCACTATGTCATTTTTTTCTCTCCACTCATACCCGATAGTGATAGAATATTGTCTCCATTAAAAGAAAAAAGTCTCCATAAAAAAAACTTGGTATTAAAATTTCCTTTCAATCTGTTTTGTTACCCAAAAATATTTTTGTTGGTTTTTTTAAATTATTGAATTCTTGGGCCAGGGATTTAGCTCAGTGGTTTCGCCACCTGCTGCACAGGTGCAAGGACCCAAGTTAGATCCCTGGTACCAAAAAATAAAAAAATAAAAATAAATAAATAAATTGTTGAATTCTTGCCCAATTCCCCCAAAAATTATTAATTTTTTTTACTTATAAGTATTTCTCAGATACATATAATGTAAAATCTAATAAAAGAGAGATATTTAAGCAAAAAGGATATGCATCACTGAGAAAAAGCCAAAACATACCAGTTTTTTAAACAACCAGGGTTGTTTTCTTTTAGCATTAACAAAACCTTAAACAAATCTTAACAATTTAAAAATTTTTGTTTTGGTAATATGCCAAGTGTCTCCTGCCCTTTCTGATTCACTAAATGATGCCAGTACACCCAATCCCACATCTGATGAGAATGATTATGTCTCCTAATATTTCTGCATTTGGTGCTTTGATTCTCAGCTGTTGAGTGTTAACTTTTTCTAAACTCTTCATCTCACTTGTATCTTATAGCAATATTTTCTTGTCTTTGTCACCAATGACCCTTTTTGAAAAAGCAGTAGGAGGCAGAGGGAGTGTGGTGGTGGGAAGGGCTGAAGTTATTTACACTGAGGCACCTAAATTTCAAATTGAGTCTTAGAAATGCCAGTTCCTAAAAGTCTTTCTCCACCTTACATCTAATGATTTCTCATTGCAGACCTTCTCCACAAGCCGCATTCTCTTGCTTTGTTGTTCAGTTTCCTTCCTTTTTTCCCTGATGTCTCCCTTTCTCTCTCCTGGGTTGCCTTCTGCAATGGTTGGATATAGTGTCACTCAAAAGTTTCTATGTTAAAGATCTACTATCCAGGGTGGTTCTACTGGGAGATGCTGTGGATCATTAGGAGTTAGGCCCTTATAAGACGTTCTTAGGTCAACGGCAGAATTCACCTAACAGAAATTGTAGGGCACTGGCCTCTCCTCTCTGTTCAGTTTTCTTGCTCATGGGAAGGGTAGTTTGCTCCATCATATGCACCTGCCATGATGTACTGCCCTTGCTAGAGGTCCAATACAATAAAGTAATCAATCTTAAACTGGAACCACCAAACCCTTTTCTCTTTATAAGATATTTGTCACAGGTATTTCTTCATAGCAATGGAAAGCTGAATAACAACCACCTATTACCAATCTTGAAAAGATCTGTTCACTTCTTTTATAGATTATTTATCTATCTTCTCTACTCTCTCCTTATACAACAGAATGTCTCAAAATTTAAATGTAGAAGGAATTACCTGGGAATCTTGTTAAAATAAATATTCTGTATCTGGAGTTGTGGCCAAAGATACTTCACTTTTCAGGTAAAGGTGATGATAGTAGTCCATGGAGCACCCTTGCATAACACAGTTATAGACCATGTTTTCTGGTCTTAACTTTTCAAATCTAAAGCTGCTTTTCAAGGCAATTTCTAAAATAATAATAGTTATCATCACAGGAATAATTTTAACATCAGCTGTTACCACTTTTTTAAAAAAAAAATCTCCATTCTACTACATTAATAGCCATCTTAGTGTTATAATAGTAAGACTCTAACTGATATGTTGTGGGCATAAGGAATTAAATTCTCTATCACAAATTTTATTCAGAAAATTAAATAAATTCACACTTTGTAAGATATATTACCAAAGATTAAATAGGTCATAAGTATTTATACTATTTTTAGAGAATGAAGCATTAATTTTATCATTAGATGGAAAATGTCTATAACACAGAAAATGGGACAAAATACACCATGTACTTCCTTGGTTTAGAGCTGTTTGAACTCCAAGAAGAAGTGACTTTTGTTACTTCCATACTAAGACAGTTAAGTATACCTCCTGCACCTCTCACTTCACTGTAGGGATATTGACAACCACATGTACCAGATGGAATAACTAAGATGGAAGAAATTTGTACAAAACACATAAGACTTCACATGGTTAAGAAAGAAACTCTAACCTTGCCTTAAGATTTGGAAATCTAGAGATAAGTTGGAGATTAATGTGTCATTATTCTATAGCAGCCTATTTTATCCCAATATAAAATTATGAAAAAACTTTAATGTCTGAAACAGAGGTATTCAATAATATGCTAATTTGCTCCTGTTAATTCTCAAAATCAGATAAGTGTATTAAAAATACATAGATAAAAAAGTATTTCATATTTATTCTTTGAAGAAAATAAACAATAAAGCAAAAAAGGAGAAAAAGTCATCAGTTTTTTAAATATTAGAGAATAATAATTGAGCAAATAATTTTCTAAATTCTTCTTTTACAAAAATGACGGAAAAGAATTCCAGAAAGTTTCATTTCCCTCCAATTAATGATTTCAAAGCTGAGGAACAAAATCTTATAATCCCCAAAGTTTGAGAAGTCTTTACTGGAGATGGCGGAAGGAGGATGACAAACAAAAAAAGTCTTCTAAGCAGAAGGACTAAAACGTTGAAAACATTTTAGGAGACTGGGGACAGATAATGGCCTTTTTTGAGAAGAGGTACAGGGAAAAGTCAGTTGTAAAAAGAGATAAGGCCGGGCAGGGGATTTAGCTCAGTGGTGCCACCCCCTGCCTCACAAGCACAGGGTCCTGAGTTCCATCCCTGGTACCCCCCCAAAAAAAGATTTCCAGATAAACTTTGTATATTAACGTCAGTTTTCAGAACTAGAAATTAGAAACAAACAAGAAGCAATAGAAAAAGCTTTCCTGTTGGACTTGTAGAACCAAATTACCATACTGTAAAAAGGGTCACATAGGTGGAAAAGCCAGACATGGTCTATTTTGAGGGAATGGGGAGAATTTACAAATATTACGAGCCAAATACTGGCTTAAATCTTTCATGTGGTTCCTACCTAGTCAATTTCCTTACTTATCCGTGCCACCCCAGAATTTAGATTTTCTCCAATAACATCAAAAAAAGATAATTGGGGAAGCCATTGGATTTATTTATTTATTTCAGTATTGGGGCTTGAACTCAGGATCATCACACTGAGCAACATCCCCAGTCCTTCATTCATTTTTTATTTTGACATAGAGTCTTGCTAAGTCACTATGTTACCCAGGTTAGGGTGGAGCTTGCAGTCCTCCTACCTCAGCCTCCCGGAGTGCTGGAGTTAACAGGTGTGCTCCACCACACTTGACTTAAGACTTTTTAAAATGCAACTTACTGGCTCTTGTTCCTAGATTAAAAATTGTGGCAAGGGAAGCCATGGTAATGAGTCCCCATACCTCAAGTAGTCTCAAGAAAAATGAATGGCTGAGCCTAGTTAGCAGTCCTTGCTCACTTGAATGAAATCTGGGGAACATGCAAATCTTGGAGAAAGTACTAACACTAGAATGACATGGACAGACAACTCACGAAATTCTTCATTGAGTGTTTCACAAAAAAACTCTCTGGGTTACCAAATAGAAACTCTACTTCAAAATACAGAGAAATATTTGTGTTCTAGGTGAATGCTTGTAAGATAGCCCCACACCAGAGAAATCCTAATGACAGAGGAGAAAGAATAACCTATTTAGTTTTGGGATTTTTTTGTTTTGTTTTTTGGAGTTTTTTTTTGGTAGTGGGGATCAAACTTGGGACTTTGCGCTTGTGAGGCAGGCAGCGAAAGGAATAACCTATTTAGTGACTGTAAGTTGTGCTTCCTCTCAAGACAATCCAGTGCAAGGGTCACCAGCTGAAAAGTTTCAAAGTGTCAGGTAATATAAACACAGAAAGAGAATTTGGTAAAAGACAGTGGGGAATGCTCACCATTGTGGCAACAGGAGGGGAGCTGGCTTATCTGAAAAGACCGCACTGTACCAGCTTTAGTGGAATCTTATGTTGGAACATGGGCCAGTGTTACGGATATTCATTTTTATGAGACGTCATAAAACTGAATATTCACATTAAATTTTCTCACTTTTGAAATGTCACAAATGACAGACACACAAGTCTGTGGGTTACATTTGGTCATTAGGCGGCAACTTTGTGTCATTTAGTCTAATGTTTGTTCATGAAATTCAATAAAAAGGTAGCCATAGTGGTAAGGATGCAGACTACACATGGACTCAGCCATGTGGACTTTTCCTCATGAAAGCCCACTAGGCTGTCATTACTAAAATAAAAACATCAAAGTTGTGAGCAAGTGTTATTCCTTGAGCTATTGGAATTGTTGAAAAGTCCAATTAGATAGCTGGTGGATAACAGAGTGATTAATCAGGGTTCTTTTATCATGGAGCAGCAGCAATTTTTACTCATAGTTAAAGACTTATTCTGTATTTATTTGGATTTAAGTTTTCAGTAGTTCCAGTATTAGAAGACTTATTCAATGCTTTATAGAAAGGTCATACCTCTAACTAAAGAATTAATACAACATTTAAGGAAATAAGTCAGTGTAATAACTATCATAGTTTCATTGGTTTCACTGTATACTTCAATATCTAAAAGGAATTACTTTTCTGGAATGATGGACTGATCAATTATGGAGGGCACAGTCACTGACCTATGGGATACAACGTTATCTTCCAAAATGTGGTTTAAAAAAATGTGGGCTAGGCTGGGTGTGGTGGTGAATGCTTATAATTCCAGCACTCAGGAGGCTGAGGCAGGAGGATCATCATGAGTTTGAGGCCAGCCTGACCTACACAGCAAGACCCTGACTCAAAATAAAAGGAAAAAATGTGGTATATTCTCTGTACTAACAATCATTAACGTATAGTGCTGTTTTTCAAAAGCCAAAATACACATGTTGAGAATGAAGATAGAAAGGGAGTATTTGTCATGATTTGATGCTTGGAGACTTATGGATAGAATTGTGTTGAAGTCCTAACTCCTTCAGTATCCACTATGAATGTAAACTTATTCCAAAGTAGAGCTTTGGCAAATGATCAAGTTATGATGAGGCCATTAAGAGAGGCCCTAATCTAATATAAGTAGTGTACTTAACAAAAGGGTAATTTGGACACACAAACCAATATGTACAGGGGAAGGACAATACAAAAACATAAGGGTTATGTCAAAAACATTTGAGTTTACTAGACTCTAGGAAAAAGACATAAAAGATTCTCCTTCATAACCTCTCAGAAGCAATCAACCCTGCTTACAGCTGACCTAGAACTTCTAGTCTTTAGAATTACAAGACCAAAATTTTCCACTATTTAAGCCATCTAGTTTATAGTACTTTATTATGGCAGTCCTAGACAACTAATAAACAACCTGTTCTTAAATTTTTGCACTCCTTCCTCATAGCTGGATTCTATTCATCTAGAAATTTGGAAACCTAAAAGAAAATTTTGCATTATAAAAACTAATTATATTTTCCACTGAATTAGAAACTAAGACTGTTATGTAGCCATTTGAACTTCTTTACCACTCTAAAAAAAGATGACAATAATCAAGCCAAAAGAGTGTTGTTACTACATTTAAAACAGGGTTAGAAGTAGTAGAACCTCTCTAGGATGACTAGTGTACACAACAGAGATTGTAAAAGAAGAAATGGATGCATCATGTTATAAGTACGAATAAGGACTCAGATTCTTCTTGAATAATAGTGTGTTTCATTTCATTAGGAGAAATAAATATTAGGAGCTTTCTCAGGACAAGAGATAGAAAGTGGGTAGTAATGGAGTTACTACCAAGGTCTACCTTGTACCCAAGAGCAAAATAAGCAAGCCCTAAAGTCATTATCTATATTCCCTTGTTTTTCATTTTGTTGGAATGAGGAGCATACAGGATGTTAGTACATTACAATGTATAATTTCATTCAAAAAGTGTAGCACAGAACTAGTGGAAGCAGGGACATCAGCAGATGATACTACATTAGGAAATCGTAGCCTCATGTCTTCGCCACTGAATTTGGTGACTGGAACCTATTAAGAAGGGAGTTCTTTCTACTATACACTAGTTATTACATTATATTAGACAAATAATTTCAAATGGTGTGTCTTGGTTACTTTTTCATTCCTGAGACAAAATACCCAATATCCAAAGCTAAAAGAGGAAAAGTTTATTTGGTTCACAGTTTGTAGAGGTTTCAGTTCATAGCTGGCTGGTTCCAAGGCAGGGTGGCATGGCAAAGGGGCATCACAGAGGAGAAACAGTTCATTCTGGGGCAGAAGGCAGCAAGCAACAAGTGACCAGCAGCGACCCTCTTTTTGTCCCTTATATCTTATCCAGGCTATCCCCCTTAGAGGGGGTAGCACTCACATCCAGGGTAGGGAAGCCTTCATTTTAGCATTACACCACGAATCAATCCCAGCCTGACATCTTCGATCCCAGCATCACACACCCTAGATCCAGCCACCTATGATCACATGAGATCCAGATACATCCAGACACAAGCCATAATATGGTGCCTATGGAAATAAGGGCATATGTGTGAGTGTGTTATATAGTCAAATTAGAACATGTAGACTTCTCTTGTATCTGTTTTCATTCTAGTATCACTCTTTTGTAGGAGCTGCCCTTCTGGTGTTTCCTGTGATTATAGTGAGTTGCCAATCACAGGACTCCAGAGCCAAACTAAGCCAAAATAACAGGCTCTCCTAGGAGTTTGAATCATGAGCAGAGACACACAGGACTAGGAAGCAAGAAGAATTAAGATATGTGACAATATCTCCTAAAGTACTATCACATGAGTTAATATTATAGAGATCACCTAAATGCTTCCCTAGGCCTGGTTGTTCATCATGTCACTCAGTAGCTTTCCAATAAATCCACTTAATTTTTCTTTCTTTTCTTCCTTCAGTCTTCTCTCCCTCCATCCTTTCCTTCCCTCTTTTAGTTGGTTATTGTTGTTATGTATTACACTGATATGTGTAATATTAGGCTTCACATAATATTTTGAAGGTTCACATTACTTAAATAGATCACTTAAACTACACAAAGAACATTACATTTGGGGATAGAAACTGTCTATTATGAAGAGCATTGCTGTGTTCCCTTAGCACTGAGTTAATGGTTAGAGAATTCGGTATAGAGCAGTGGTGGTGAACCTACGGCATGCTAGTGGTATCACTGAAAGCTCTAAAAGGTTCACCATAGTTGGTGTAGGGTTTTTTATTGCTGTACTAGAAAATGTCTCTAGGGCCGGGGATTTAGCTCAGTGGTTTCGCCGCCTGCTGCGCAAGCGCGAGAACCGGAGTTCGATCCACGGTACCGAAAAAAAAAAAAAAAGAAAATGTCTCTAACTTTTCCAGCACAATCCCCAATTGTAACTTAACCTTGATAAAATCTCTCCATCAGTGCAAAATTTTGTGCTTTGAAGTCAAAGAAATTTCAAGAAAAGATGAGACTACATATTGAAACAAATAGCTAGAGAAAGAAAGAAGTGGGCTGGGGATTTAGCTCAGTGGTTCCACCACCTGCCTCGCAAGCACAAAGACCTGAGTTCGATCCCTGGTACCAAAAAAAAAAAAAAAAGAAGAAGAAGAAAGAAAGAAGAAAGTACAAACAGAGAAAGAAAATATGGATTAGTAATGTTCAGGATAGGCTGTGCTCATCCAAAAGTGGCAGTCTGGCTGAGGCCAAACTGGCCTAGCTAAAGGGACATCTTTTTTCCCATTTTCCTTCACTACAAATTCTTAGTGGGAAATGATTAAAATATGTATAAAGTGTATATTTTAAATATACAGATTTTTTCTCTCACATATAAATATATCTCATTATACACACACATATATACAATATCTAAAAATTTATTTAACATCTTGGAATAATTGCTTTTTGGTTAAAGTGAAAAAATTGAACTACATAGTTTCTAACAAATCAAAAAGAAACCTGTGAGATGCAAACATTTTTTTAAGTAGCAATTACATTCTATGAACTCTACAATGGATTATAAATAAAGTATTTAGAATTTTATTTTATCTTAAATCTAAAATGTTACAGAGCTAGGTGGCCAAGGATAGAGCTCAGAAGTAGAGTACTTGCCTAGCATAGGTGAGGCCTTGGGTTCAATCCCCAGCACAAAAAAGAAAGAAAAAGAGAAAGAAAAAAAGAAGGCAAAGAAGAGGGGACGAAGGAAGGAAAGAAAGTAAGAAGGAAAGAAGGGGGGGACTCAGAGTAAAAAGTCCCATCTGTATCCGCTGTATCCATGTTTCTTCATCAGTATATCAAGCATTTTTAATCCAATTAAGCAACCAAAAAATTTTAAATGCCTATTATAGGGCCAACTATGCCAGACTTGTAGAATTATTTTATTTACTCCTATCTGTGCCTATACACAATAAATGTAATCCTCTGCATACTATATATGTATATAACACACATAACACAAAACATACATTTTTATCTCTTCCTTGATTTCACTCAAAATGTAATGATCCCTACTAAAAGGACCTAGCAAATTCTTTTGATGACAAGCAGTAAATGTGTAAGCTGATTTTGCCTCTTTCTCTTTTCCAAAACACTAGTTACCAGAATTATTTGATTGTCCAGATGGGCCACATAGACAAGTTAGTACATGTAATCATATAGGTATAGGATCAATTATAGGGGTTTGATTGTTTTCCAACTCAAAGTCTTTCGTACCAGACCAACAAATAACATTTAGCCCTTAAATTAGAAGTTTAAAATATCTCATTCATCCCGATGATCACTAATTAATAAGACTAGTGGAATTTTCATAAAGTCTCACTTAATTATCAGCTTTGAAAATTTTACTTTGGAACTCTTGGCAGCCTAAACATTATTTGTAATTCAGGGTTATTGCTTCCAAGTCAATTCCTGAGAATAAAACAGAGCATGAGAAAGCATTTTTAACCATGAACAGTCTTATACTTTAGAAAACAAATTAACAACTAAAGTGTCCTGAAAGCCTTGACATTCTTTATATATTTTTTAGAAAAAACTCACTGTGCTTTCTTGAATCTGGATACGGAAACACAAAGAACTGGAAATACAAAGATAAAGTGTGAAGAATTCATGCTACCAACTCAGTTCAGTGGCACACAGTGTCAAAAATCCTCAGTACAAAATGACCTGAGAAATATATTTAAATCTGTTTTATTTCACTGCTATGCAAAACCTCGATCATCCTAAAACAGTTCATTTGTTAAAGTGAGACAGGCAAAGCAAGTTCAAAGTCCAGATATTGCAAAAGGGAGGTTAGCTGTGGGAGGGGGCGCAGGCTCTTTTACAAAGGGAGGAGATAGTGGGTTGACTTTGCTTCCCACTAGAACATGCTCATCCTTGTCCTCCGATGGGGAACTTCAACTTTAGAGGGGAAGTGGGTAGGTGGGGTAGGTGTTCGAATTCCTTCATTGATACTTAATGTCAGGTTCTTGCATCAGTCCTGTAAGCAACACAGGAACTGCACAGCAGGGCAGATATTGATCCTGCCCACCATTACACTGCTTGGTAGATCCACCGCTGCTTTCATTGGCTGGTGGCAGTCGGGACTTACGGGAAACTTTCTAGGAGGCTGCAGCCCTAGAAAACAAAATCGTGCCAACCACAGCACGTAGCTCTGTTGGCAGCGCTGGGGAAGGGAGAAGACAAGACGCCAGAGAGTACTCACAGTTCGCCTCGGAGACGGGAAGCACTAGGGCTAGGCACGCCAGCAGGGCCCCGCAGCGCCCACCCAGGACCCTCATCGCGAAGGCGGCGCGGGGAGGCGGGGACCTGAGCGCTGTTGCTGGTAGCAGGCAGAGCTGAGAGCCCGGGCACAGCTCTACGAACTCTGTGGGACGGCGAGGGCGGGAGGGGCGCCCGGGCGGAGGGGCCCGCCCGCTCCCAGCCCCCCACCCCGAGGGGAGGTGATAATGGGGACTTTTCCAGGAAGCTGGGGGAGGGGTCAGGGAGAGTGTCCAGGCCTAGTAAATACTGCCCGTCGTCCTTCCGCACCCTTTCCAAAGTCTGCGTTTCTCTAGAATGTGAAGTTTCCAAAGCGGAGGGAAAAACTTGCGGTGAGCTGGAGTTGGGGTTGAGTGAGCAGGAGAACTTTGAGGACTCAAAGGTCAGGATCTCCAGGATTAGGAAGAAAGTTCCTGAGCCATTACTTTGGCGATGAAGATGTTACCCAAAATCTAGAAGCCAGTGAGGACTTTTTGCGAGACTGTAGAGAACGGAAATAATGGAAGAAAATGGGGTCATTTTGATCAAACACATTTTTGTTTGGGTGTTGTATTTACGGTATAAAACAGTAAAAAAAACCAATTTTTTTTAAAGAAAACATCAAATTCCAACACATTCCAACAGCTCTTTTTATTCTTTGCAGTAGTTTTTGTCCTTCGGGATACACATGTGAAATATGTTTATGGCTGCTTTTGAAGCTAAACTGGCTGAGTTCAAATCACTTACACACTCGGTGACTTACTGTATAATTTTAAATTGTGTAAGCTGTCTTATCTTTAAAATAGGGATTGTCGTAGTGTTGGTATAAGGCTTTCAATAGATAACATAAAAGCAACTAATCAATGCACACTTACTATTATTCATTTTCTGCCCAAATAAAGTGGATTTCCTAAGCATCTGAGTGAAATCCAACAGAGAAAATGTGTCTTCCAGCTCTATCTAGGTTTTATGGCTTTGTGATCCAGCTGGATGGGAGTTTATTAATATTAGTCACTTTTGATAAAGAGTATGGACTGGAGAATTCTCATTCACTCAGGGACGGAAAATTCTTCCTACTATATCTTTTTATGTTCTGTGACAAAAGTAAGAATTAAATTGACAGAAGAGTAACAGAAGAAAGCAATGTATAATCACATATGTACGAAGGAGAGTTTCGCAAAAATCTGAGACTGAAGGAAGTGACCAGATGCTTGAGATATACAGTATCCTGAGGTGTGGAAAATCAGAGGAGTTTGAGATTTCTTCCGGTGGGTAAGGGAAGGGAGGGGGAAGAAATGCATGGTCAAGAAGAATTGCCTTGTTATGCAACTAAGAGTCAGTAAATCAAAATTATCTCTGGGAGTAGCCCTCTTCCTGATTATTAATGGAAATTCCCTTTATACATGTAAATTCCTGTTATAGTTTGGATCTAGAATGTCCCCCCAAAGACTTGTGTATTAAAAGCTTGGTCACCTGCCTGTCGTGCTGTTGGTGGTGGAAACTTGAGTGGCAAGACCAAGTGGAAGGTCATTGGGGGGATGCCCTGAAAGGAGATATTAGGACCCCTGACCCTTCCAGTCCCTCTATGCTTCCCAGCTGCCCAGAAGTAAGTAGCTTTCTTTAGCCCTGAACTATCATTATTACCATCATGTGCTGTGCCACCTCCGACCCAAAACAACTGAGACAAGTGACTATGGAACCTCGGAAAGCAAAATAAACTTCTTCCTGCAAGTTGATTTTCTCAGGTATTTTGCACAGGAATGGACAGCTGACAGAATTTTCTTTTCAAAAGAGGAAATTAATTTTCTCCTTTAGGCAGTTGAGTGGAAAGTAGAGCTTTGATTCTGCTGGTTCTTGATTGCTTTTATTTTAAAACAACTGTATACCAAAGTTACATATTTTGGAGTGACACATTCTGAGCCTTGTCAACTCATTGGGCAAAAAAAAATCCTGAATATATCTGTGACCCCTTTTCCTCTTCTAAATTATTTTCTTTCTTATTTTCTATGATTCTACCAGGTCAGTTGATTTACTGATTTTAATCTCAGTCCCAAGTGATTTAAATATAAATGTAACTCTAATCTCTGTAGAATTGTTTGGATTACTTTAAGTACTATATTTAATTGCTAAATATTTAAAAAGTGTATAGGTCATAAGTCTTCAAACAAAAGCTCTATTTAGGAACGTCCTTAATTTCTGAGGATAATTTGAGAGGAAAGTATCAGTTTTTAAATCTCAACAATTCTTAAGAAAGGAAAACTTCCAAAATTATAAACTAGTAACATTCATAAAAAATCATCTCTAATACAGACATTGAAAATATACATTATCAAGAAAAGAAGGGAATGTTAAAAAAGGTACTTTAAAAAGGGAGAAATCTTGCTTTTCAAAAGATTTCTGTTAAATATGGTTATCTTTTTAGTCTCACAAATGTAAATCACTGTGCCAGCAACAGGTATATTATTGCTGAAACACTGTGTCCCATACTGTAACGTCACAATTTGAAAAGCCATCTGAAATGCTTAATACAATTTTCTAGTTTTTAATTTATCACAGGATTTCACTCTGTGATGATAATTTCTGAATTTATCTCATTATTGATCAACATTTGGTCAATCTCATTTAGTCAAAATTTGTTTTGAATACATTTCTAAATATACAACAAAAACCTATCCAAAAATTTAATTCTTAATCTAATCCCATTCTTAATCCTATACTCATTTCCTTATCCCATTTTACACTTTTCTATACCATTGTCTAATAAATTCACAAATTTACTTATTGTGTTTTCTATCTACCTCATCATCCCACCTGTAGGATGAAAGAGTCATGAAGGCAGGAATTTGTTTTTTATGCATTGTTCACAAACATATTTTTAGTGTCTAGAACAGTCACTGGTCCATACACCTTCAATTCACTTTAACAATTTCAGCCTGGGAATATTTATGCCAAAATATCAACAGAGATCATGAAACAGGAATCTTACAAGGATAACAGCAAAGCTATATTTATGATTCAGAATAAATTAGATTATGATAAAAAATAACTAGACAATTACACTGGTTTAGACAAAATTTTTTATTTTATTGTGGAATGGCTAATTCTGCATAAACTTTTTTAGTATTTTTATTAGTATATTTTTTTCCAGAAATAATGATTACATTTATTGTGGGGCAGTTTATACATATACATAACACATCTTAATTCTTTTTTTAATCCCATTCCCCACTAATACCTCCCTGTTTCCTCCAACTCTTGTAAACCTTCTTATTTGAAAAAATCTCCCTACTTCCTATTATCTTTTATTTTGCTCTTTATTTATATTTTAAGTGTCTCATATAAGAGAAACCATGTGATATTTAAGATTGTAGGTCTGATTTATGTCACTTAACATTATGTTCTGAAGGCACATCCATTTTCCTACAAATGACTGAGGTTTATCCTTCTTTATGACAGAGTAGTAATCCATTTTACATAAAGACTACATTTTCTTTACCCATTCATGTGTTGATGAGCATTAGCCTGCTTCTAAGCTATTATAAAGTGTGCTGCTATAAACATAGGTATGTGTATATCACTGTAATTTGATTTCTTTAACTTTTTTGGAAAGATTTTTAAAAGAGGAATAGCTGGGTCAAATGGAATTTCTATTTTTAGTTTTTTAAGGAATCTCCATACTGAGCTCTATAGTGGTCGTACTAATTTATATTCTAACAAGGTAGAAGTATTCCTCTTCCCTTGCAGCCTTGTCAGCATCTGTTTTTATTTGATTTCTTGATTATGGCCAGTCTTTCTGGAGTAAGATGGTATCTCAGCATTGTTTTAATTTTCATTTTTTTCAACAGGCAGGGATGTTGAACATTTTTTTCATTTATTTATTGGCTATTTTTATTTCTTCTGATATGTATCTATTCATTTCAGAGCCCATTTTTTATTGTCTTTTATTTTGAGGGAGTTATTTTTTTTTTGAGTTGTTTACATATTCTAAATGTTAGTCCTTTGTCTGAGGAATAGCTGCCAAAAATATTTTCCCATTCTATAGGTTGTCTCTATATTCTATTGGTGTTTTGGGTTTGTTTGTTGCTGTGCAGAAGCTTTTTAATTTGATATGATCCCATGTGTTGATTCTTGGTATTATTTCTTGTGCCACTGGAGTTCTGTTCAGACAGTCCCTGCCTTTAAGAGTTGTATCTACTTTTTCTTCAGCAGATTGTTTCTGTTTTAACATTTAGATCTTTGATCCATTTTGAGTTTTGTTCAATACACGGTGAGATATATGGCTTTAGTCTTAATCTTCTGCATGTATCCTATTCTCTCAGCATCATTTATAAAAGATAAAACAGCTGACTATGTCTCAGGTTTTTTCTACTTCCTCTGTTCGGTTCTATTGATCCACATATCTATCTTTGTGCCAGTACCATGCTGTTTTTAGTCACTGTAGCTTTGTAATATAACTTCAAATCTGGGATTATGATGCTTTCTGCTTTGCTATTTTTACCCAGAATTGCTTTTGATATTCTGGATCTCTTCAAGTACCATATGAATTTTTTGATTATTTTATCTAGATCTGTGAGGAATGCTATTGATATTTTGAATGAGATTGCCTTAAATCTATATATCAGTCTTGAAAGTATAGTCATTTTGATTGTATTGGTTCTGCTTATCCAGGAACATGGGATATCTATCCTTTTTCTGATGTCCCCTTCAATCTCCTTTGTCAGAGTGATGTAATTTTTGTTGAAGAATTTTTGTTAATTAATTTTTGTTCCATTTCCTTGGTTAAGTTAATTCCTAAATTTTCAATTTTTCTTGATAGTACTGTGAATGGTATTGTTTTCCTAAATTTTCAGGGTGAGTTCATTATTAGTGTATAAGAACACTATGGATTTTTGTGCATTTATTTTATATCTTACTATATTGCCGAATTTGGATATTAGTTCTAATTCTAGTTATTAGTTCTAGTAGTTTTAGTGGAATTTTGGGGGTCTTGTAAGTAGAGAATCATGTCACCTATAAATAATAA
The DNA here is from genome assembly GCF_053883595.1 of Heterocephalus glaber. Classification (NCBI taxonomy): domain Eukaryota; kingdom Metazoa; phylum Chordata; class Mammalia; order Rodentia; family Bathyergidae; genus Heterocephalus; species Heterocephalus glaber. Next base: position 42,633,096 of record NW_028258138.1, read on the forward strand.
TGCTTTTTATCTCCCTGGCTATTCTTTCAATTACTACTTCTGTGCCTAAAGTATCTTACTATATGAATATTTGCTCAGCATTTCTGGAACCATACTCAACACCATGTTTCCCAAAAACATACTCAGTTCATAGGTTCCCAGTTGTGATAACTATAAAAGTTGGCTGTTTTTCAGGATCTTAAGTGGTTTTATACACATAAAGGTTGTCCATAATTTCTAGCTCTCTTTTCCTTGTAGGTACATGAAATATTTATTCCCACTCTCTGAAATCAAGTATGCCATGTGACTTGCCTTGTCCAGTGAAATGTAGGTAGCATGTCCCTTTCTGGTGAAAGTATTTAAGAGCTGATGTACAGTTCTCATATAATAAGATACTTTAGGCACAGAAGTAGTAATTGAAATCTGCAAGAGAATGCGTTTTTTAATAAGGAAAGCAGAAAGATGTGCCCAGATCTTAGAGAGCACATATAGAGCCCCAAAGGAAGAATGGCCAGGGAGATAAAAAGGGAACTTGAATAGTATAAAATTGTGAAAGGTCAAGGCAAGAAAGAGTTTTAGAAGAGTTAACTTCATTAAATGTATAAAAGATGCAAAGAAAAGGAGAACTGAGTAGGTAATTAGTAAGGCAGAAGTTATATCCAAAAAAGCATGTTTTGAGTTGTTTGATAAGGCTGAAGCCAGATCATACATAGTAAATGACTACAATTGTGAACATCAACAGTAGAGGTTATAAATTTGTAAACTACTAGTTTTAGAAAAAGTATGATGAAACAGTTAGTAGAAACATTACTAATGTAGCTCTTAGCCATAGGAGAAATTCAGCCTTATCCTGTCCTCCCCTTCCATCCACCCAACATGAAGACAAGGGTACAAGGATATGACATGCCATAAATGTTTATGAGACAGGTGATACCAATTTCTAAATCTGCTATTATTTATGAGAAATTGCACTCAAGTTGTATTTTCGTTTTGTCATTTTAGTAACTCTGAAAAGTAGTTATTTTCAATCCTAGTTTCACTGATGAGGTTCAGAGGTACAGAAGACAATAAGCTCATCAAGTGAGTTAGTAAAGGACAGAATAATTTAAAACTTAGATTAATATTTGTCCTAAATCACCATTTTCCCTTGAATTGTCTGGGATCCTCAGTGATCTCGTTCTTTTTCAGAATTTAAAAGTATATATGTAAGTAGAAACTGAATGGACACACACGTCCCTACATTTTTTGGGGGGGAATACATTTGTCTTTTTTTTTTCTCAAAGAACATACTAGAAATCCAGATATCACATACTTTTTCAAAGAACAAGGCATTACAAAAATAGCCAATAGGCCAAAATCTACAATTTGCAGAAGTCAAATATCCAGCAATCTACATATCTCAAAGTCTGGGAAAGAGTTATTTTTCAATGGTGAGTGTAAAATATGTCTTTCATTTTGTTCCTTTTAGAGCTTTTAACCTCCTACTGCAAATATCATATAATTACATTTCTCAATTTATGTAACAAATAGCGATAAAAATTATAGATGAAAGCATTACTCTCTTTTGAGCTGTTGAGATTCCTTATTAATAATCCTCTGAGTGTATTTTTTTCCCTGTAGTTCTACATTCTGAGTGCCAGAACCCGAGAGGATTCCCATCCCGGCCTGCACAAACGAAACAAACCCACGCACAAATTCCGAGATCTTAGGATCTTAATTGGAGATAGATCAAACCAGCACCCTCCGCAAGTAACAGATTTTGGATGGGTACACAAGGTTAAGCCTTGACTGGTATCTATCTGGATTTTTGGTTTATCTCTGGACGCTTCCGTTGCCTAGTTACGAAGGCCATTTTCACGGAGCCCCGCCTTCTTCTTCTAGAGCCCGCCTACTTTTCCTTTCCGCCTCTCGGATTGGGTGGAGGGCCAGGCCCTGCTAGCCACGCGAAGCGCCACAATCAGGTTTTCAACCAATGATTGGAGAAGTACAATGTGGGCGGTGCTTGGGGGGAAGGTCTTCTGCGCCTAGGAGAACGTCAACACGTCTTTGCGAGGGTTTTCTCTGGCCAGGACCAACTGGGCTCGGGTCTGTCCTGTGCCTTTGGTCCCGCTGTCCCTGGGGGCGGAGGATAGCTGTTCCGGTCTCAAGGGTGGACGCAGCGGGGCGTGGTGCTCGGACCAGTCTCCTTCCCACCCTCCCAGCTGGTCCTCCGGGACTATCCGCCTTCTAGTCGGCTGGGAGAGGCTGGGGCTCCTGGGATCGGCCTGGGGAAGCTGGGGCCCCATCCCTGCTAGGGCTCTGATGGGAGGCGGCGGGAAGAGCGACCTGGGATGTTCAGTCTGATGGCCAATTGCTGCAGCTGGTTCAAACGTTGGCAGAAGCCTGTCAGGTAGGCTGGAGCCGCCTCTACGGCGCTGTCCTCAGAGGGAGCAAGACCTGCGTCCCGGGGGTCGAGCAGGGCGCTGCCTCCTCTCCCTGCGCCTGGACGACTCACTACCAGGCCTCAAGGGATCTTGTCCTTCCCGGCCTGACTGTCCTGGGAGGGGGGGAGAGATGGGATTTTGTAGTCTTTCTGTCTGGCTTTAAGTTCTGATCACCAGTTTTTACCGACGTTGTAATTTGAATGAGTTTGAGTTTCTTAAAAAGTTGTTTCTGTGTGATCAGAAACTATCTGTAGTGTATTTTTCTTCTGAAAGCTTAGTAGTGGATTTTTTTAAAGATAGAAGCATGGATTATACTTTTCACAATATTCTTATATCCCATTCCCCTCTTCCCTTCCCTCCCCTCTCCCTCTCTGATGTGCCTCTCCCTCTTCTCTCTCTGCCTCTCTTATTTACACGCACAAACACTATTTTGCTTGAGGATTTGGGCTTGAAATTAAGCTCTGGGACTTAATAATTATATGATTCAATCACTCTGGGCCCCACTTTCTGCATGTATTATACGAAGTGGTAATATCTGCATCTCAGAAGTTTTGAGTTCAACGAGAATAAGTGGTGGGTAGTGTTTTTCTAACTATAATCCAGCTTCAGTTTTCAAATGGACTTAAAACCTTTTAATTGAAAAAGTCCACTGGTAAACAATTAATTTTGCAGTGCTAAAGGTATTAATACTAAGTGCCTATTATTTCGTTGTTTGTTCAATATTCTTTTAGTGCATTCTTTTTTTTCTTTTTTTGATACCTGGGATCGAACTCAGGACCTTGAGCATGCCAGACTGGCACTGCACCGCTGAGCTACATCCCTGGTCCAATGTTTAATATTCTTTTAAAAAAAATAGTGACACCAGTCACTGTGTAAGGAAGGAGTCAATGGAAATGTTGCTTTTAAAATCGAGAGGACCAAACTAGAAAAAGTTTGTTATTCTTTGTAAATAATGTTGGCTTTATAGAATTCTTTGGAGTTAGGCTAAAGTATTTTTTAATCGTTAACATTCCAAATATAATACTTGCTGTAAAGATGAACTATTCTTTAAGGAATGAATCTGAAAAGCAGTATTTACACATTATAAGGAAAATACATGTCAATGTTTAGAAAATAAACCACCAAAATGGAACCTTTGAAATTCTTTCCCCTGTATTAACTCTTAAGTGGATTTCAGTATTTTAAATATAAGTAATATGATTGACTCTTAAGAGTGAAAGGTATGTTTTTGGATGTATAGATTTTGATTTATCAGTTTTAATTATATTCTGATCAGATTATAGGGTTTAAAATTATTCATAATATATACCCCTTCATGTTTCTCTGTTTGCTTTTTAAAAATGTATTTGATATTTATGAGAGCAGTAGAACATACATCCTTTTTTAGTAAAAAACACTCAAAACTTATAATTCAAAGGAATTTGCAATTTAATTCATCATTCTTAGTTTTTACATCTCATAGCAACTATAGTTGTATTCACCAAGATTTGTTTAGAATTCAAAAGAAAGGAGAATGTATTGATTTCCAAAAAGACAAGATCATTGAATTTTATCAGCAAAGTAGAATTAAAATTGAACTCTACAACTCAGAATTTATATTCTTCTTTGATAAGCTGCAACTTGATCTTACACTATTTAGTAGGCCACTAAACATGTGAATGGGACTAGTTCAAATTGAAATACTATAAGTGTGTAGTAAGTTTTGAAGATTCATTATGCAAAAGATAATGTGTTTTTTCTTTTCTTTTCATTTTTTCTTTCTTCTTTTTTCCAATACTGGGAATTGAATTCAGGGCCTTGGGCATGCTAAGCAAGTGCTCTGACATAGAACTATATCCCTTACCCCCCTTTAAAAGTTGATTACATCTTGATATAACTTCTGCATAGATTGGGTTAAACAAAATGTAATATTAAAATTAATTTTACTTTTTTACTTTAAAAAAAATGTGGTCACTAGAAAATTTAAAGTTATATATAATTTGCGTCATATCTCTTAGACCTGCTGATCTTAATATAAAGGACAAAGGTAAACATCTCTCAGTGTTAGATAGTATTGACTATAAAATGACTTGAAAATAAGTTTGATTTCTCCTATCTTTTAGGTATCCTTGTCATAACAGTGACTGAGTAAATATTTGCTAAGTATTATACATAATTCAATCACCCTTTTCCAATAATCATCCTTCAGTAAATAATACAGCAAGTTGTTCCATTTATTATGCTGGAATAAATAAGAAGTGAACTAGCTAATTTTTAAAAAATAAAATGTTCTGTACTTTTTAAATAAAAACTACCTCTGAGTATTATTTTTTATGTTTTCTGTTGAATGTTTTAAGTTTTAGGCACATTGGGATTCTTTATTTATATTTTCCGAAGATGTGTTTGCAAATGTGAGAAGGTAATAATTATTAATGTACATGTATTATTAATGTATAGAATGTGTTCTAAGATTACTTTGCTGACTCATCTGTTTTATAACCTTTATATTTACTCACATATCCTCACTTACATGCTTTCTCATTGAGCATATTATTCTAGAGACTGGGCTGAGGAATTAGATTTGTGTGATACAGACAAGGGCAGAGTCAAAGATGAAGTGTTAGGTACCAGCCTAGGTCAAAATGAATTTCCTGCGATGCCGGGCAATTAGGAACCCAGCCAATATTCAAACCATGCTTGCTATTGCTAACAAGCCAGAGCCTGAACCTAGGCTTTTAAGCTTTGTAAATTAGTCTTGAGTAAACTATAATACTGGACCAAAGAGACAAATGTGTTGGTCCAGTAGAAGCACTGCAGTGCAATCTTGTTTGTTGCTTAAAATATTTTTTTGAGGCCACACAGTATATGACCAAAACTAAAAAAATAACTTTGATACAATATTATTACCAAACTTTATTTGGTAATAAAACTTAAGACTTTGTTCTAAGTTCATTAAGTTCATTAGTGGTGTTTGTTTGTTTGTTTGTTTTGAGATAGGGTCTCACTATATAGTTCAGACTGGCCTTAAACTCACCAGGCTGGTCTTGAACTCCTGCCTCAGCCTCCTGAATGCTGTGATTAAAAGCGTGCTCCACCATACCCAGCTCTAAGTTCATTAGTTTTTGACTAATGTCCTTTTTTGTTTTCCTATCCAGGATGTGGCCTAGGATTATTCCACACTACATTTTCCAAGTCTCTTTACTCTTCTCCAATTTGTAACAATTGCCCAGTTTTTACTTACATTTCATAATCTTGAGACTGAATAGTACTAATAAGATTTTTTTTTGGAGTGCCCCTTAATTTGTTCTCTTCTGTTTTGTTGTGATTTGACTAAGTTGTTGCATTGTTGGAAAGACTACAGAGAGGCTATGTGCCCTTCACAGTACATATGTGGCTCACAGTATGTATGTGGAGGAGTGCAGATGCCAATGGCCATGTGTCTTATTATGAGTCATTATAATCCCCACACTTGCTTAAGGTAGTACCTAGCGGGTTTCTCAGTGCAGTGTTTGAGTCAGATATGTTGGCTTCTGAATCCTAGGAGTTTTAAAAACCCTTTTCCCTTCATCTGGTGTTGATAATTTGTCTTGCAGCATTTGGAGAGAGCAAATTCACGTAAATAGTTGATATTTGTCATATAGTAGTCATTCAATAAATAATACTGATTCTGAGTAACAGGTATGGATAAGTAATGTTCTCTCCACAATTCATATTTTATATTTATCAGTAATAAAGTTTCTCCATCTTTCCTTCCTATTTTGGTAAAAGGAGTCATTTTCTTTTCCAATATTTTTTTTTTTTGTAGTCCCGGGGATTGAACCCAGGGACTTTGAACTGAGCTATAGCCTCAGACTTTTTTTTTTTTGAGACTATGTCTCACTAAGTCACTAAGTTGCCCAGGCTAGACCCAAACTTGTGATTCTCCTGCTTCAGCCACCAAGAGTGCTGAGATCACAGTCATTCACCTAAGCTTGTGCTCTGTGTTTCATTTCCTTGCTTCAACTATTATCATTCATTGAAACCTAAAGTATAAAAATCAATATACAACTGAAGCTGGAGAATTTCTGATATATAAATTAAACTTTTATCTGAAAATGTGTTGTTCACTGTTACCACCAAAACTCTTTAGTCTTCAGAGCTTGTCTTGTATTCTTTCTTTAGTTTCCCATTGCTACTATAACACATTACTGTAATCTGAGTGACTTAAAACAATACAAATTTATTATCGTACAGTTCTGAGGTAAAAAAACTAAAATGAGTCTATAGGGTTGTGTATCTTCTGGAAGTTCTAAGGGGATGATCTATTTTTCTTTGCCTTTTCTAGCTTCTACAGGCTACCTGCCTTCTTATCTGTGGGCTGTGTATTGGTCAGCTTTCCATTGCTGGGATGAGTACGCAACACTCACAACCTAAAGGAGGAGAGGATTATTTTAGCTTGTAATTTCAGAGGTCTCAGCCCATATTCAGTTGGCTCCAAGGCATGAACATCACAGTAATAAGGGATCACTACTCATCTCTGGGCATCTGGGAATCAGAACAGGTGAAGAGCTGGAGAGGAAGGGGCCAGGGACCAGATATAGGCCCCAAGGTCATGTCCTCCTGGCATATTTCCTCCAACTGTGCCCTTTTTTCTAATAGCTCATTCAGCTATGAGTGGGAGCATAAATGGGTATTTAGTCTGTTTTCCTGTTAATCAAATTAGAAACATTTCAGCAACACACACGTGTTTTCTCTCTCCACAAGTCTCTTACTCCAGTCAAATTGACAATCAAGATTAACCAACACAGCCCTTTTTCTCTTCTTTAAATCTAATAGCATAATACATTTTCTCTCTGACCTCCTACCTCCTTGTTGTAAGAAACCTTGTTATTATATTGGACCCAATTAGATAATATGAAATAAGCCCCCAGTTCCCTCCAGCATGTAAGGAAACATGCACATGTACTAGAGATTAGCATGTGGACATCTTTGGGAGGCCATTATTTCATTTACCATACTAAACAAGCATCTGTCTCTGGAGCTACTACCACCTTTCTTCCTCAACTCACCCTAGAATTCCCAGTTGGTGGTGAGTTCAAGTTCTTCCTCTGTTGTGCATTCTGCAACTGCTTATAGTAGACTTCTACTCTTATTTGTTTAATTTTTACTACTCCAGATGCTGCCTGGTTTATAAATCATATAGATTCTTCTCATTCTTTTCCTTATATGACCTTTTAGCATCATTTGGTGCTTAAGAGCACTCTCTTCAAATTGTCTCATTTCTTTTTTATGAGTTTGGTTTTTTTACTGCCTGCTTCCTTTTCTGTCCCTTTTTGTCAATTTGCCATTCTTCGTTTGTCTCCTAAGTTTTCACCTGTGTTCTGTCTTCATCTCTCTTTTCTTCTATATATCCTCCCTGTATGATCAGACTCATGTTAGAATTTCAGCTACTGTCGACATGTTCTCAGTCCAAAGATTGGAATTTTTTTTTTTTTGGTACTGGGGATTGAACTCAGAACCTTGTGCTTGTGAGGCAGGTGCAGTGCCACTGAGCTAAATCCCCAGCCCATACAAAGATGGATCTACCAAATCAAGATTTATGTATCCATTTGCCACAGAATACTCCATCTCAACATGTTCAGAATTGGGCTTATCTCCTCTTTTCATTTCCATGCCACATATTTCTGTTATTTTTCTTGTATGTTTATTAGTCAATTTGTTCTGCTTCCTGTTACTTAAAGCAGAAGTTGAGAGTACTTCTGGACATCTATATATTTTTTTTCTCCCACATTGTCAAGTTCCTTGTTTCTAGTATTTCATGCAGTAGTTATCTCTTATCTGTGAGGGGTACATTCCAGAAGTTCCAGTGGATGCCCAAAACTGAACTCTATACTATTTTTTTCTATACTCACTACCAATGGTAAGGTTTAATTTATAAATAAAAAGCACAGTTAGATGTTAACAACTATAACTAATAATAAAATTAACTAGTTATAACAATATACTGTAATAAAATGGCCAACATCAATACCCTTGCACTTTGGGGCCATTATTAAGTTGAATGAGAGTAAATTGATCACAAGCACTGTGGTAAAGTCAATTTGATACATGAAAAGGCTACTAAGGGAGCAATGGGTGGGTAGCATATACAAATTCACATCCCAGGCAGGTCAGATTGGGACGGCATGAGATGGCATAAGATATCAGATTTCTCAGAGAGGGACACAATGTACACCCCCTCCACCCCCCCTCCCCCGCACCGGGGATGGAATTCAGCTCAGGACTTTGCACTTGCCAGGCAGGCACAGTGCCACTGAGCTATATCCCTGGCCCAAAACTTCCTAATTCATTCTAGAACTTTCTGTTTAGTATTTTTAGGCTGTGGCTGGATGTATGCTATGGTTTGGTTGAGTATCTCTGAAAGGTCCATGTGTTAAACAGTGCCAGAGTGGCACTGTTGGGAGGTGGTGAAGCTTTAGGAGGTGGAGCCTAGAGGAAGGACTTTGAGTTATTGGGGGTGTGCCCTCAAAGAGGATTGTGTAAGCCCAGCCCCTTCCTTTTTCTCTTGCTTCCTGCCTTATGAGGAGATGTGATTGAAAAATATAGTATGCATTTAAATTTTTAAAAATGTATTACACTAAAAGACATATCATTGTCTTTAAAATAGTCCCCTTTTCTTCAAATACAATTATTCCATCATTCTTGCCACTACTGAAGGACTTCTGGAAATCCTTTTTCATGAGTGTCTTTAATTGTACTGGCCTGGCTGTCTTGATGCTGTGAATGGATTCAAAATATTTACTTTCCATGGTCATTTTGACTTTGAGGAAGAGCCAGAAGTCATATGGTGTCAGATCCAGTGAATAAGGTGATGAGGACACACTGTACTATTTTTGTGAACCTGGCTTTCCATGGGATGGCACTAGGCTGCAGCATTGACTGTATTTTTGATCACACCATGTAAAGGCAGTCTTCCAGAACTGCTTTAGAAAGTGGCAAGAAGGATGGGATAAATGTATTAGAATCAAGGGGGAAGCATTTTGAGAGGAATTAATGGCAATATGTCTTTTATTCTCATAAAATTTAAAAATTTAACTATTTTTCTTTCACTCCTGTAAGTACTTTTGTTTCACCATATGCTTCCACTGTGATACATTGCTTCATGTAGGCCCAAAGGTATGGGGCCAATCAGTCATGCCCTAGAATCTTCAATACTGTGAGCCAAAATAATCCTTTTCATAATTTACCTCTGGTATTTTGTTGTAGTGGAAAGCTAACACACCACAGGTAACAAAACCACAGGAAGAAGAATTACTGTATCTCTTAAAGTTCTTCTACTATATCCATCTTCCTGTATTTATTTTCTAATTTGTTTCTATTCTTTCTCTTACAGATTTCTTTTGGAGATAAGACTTTCCAGTGTTTCTTTCCAATTAATGCTCTACACTGCTTTCAGTGCTTCTTTATTTTGATATGCAACTAATTTTTTTTTTTCTGAAACATGCTCTCATTAAGTTCCTTGAACTTGTGATCCTGCCTCAGTCTCCCAAAGAGCTGAAAATACAGGCATTCACTATTATACCCCACAGCAACTGATTTTAAATCTTCAATATTTTCTAATTGACTTTGGGATAATATCTAAAGTATCCTCATGGTTTGACTTGGGTATATCTATCTCAAGCCAATCTTTCTTCTCTGATCAGCCAGATTTGGTGTACTTAAATTCTCTAATCAATCCTTCATTCCTATTTGGAATGCCCTTTTTTAGCTTCTCCTAATCAGGATTCAAATATCAGCTGTAAATTTTCTCCTTCAGAAACATTGCATTGCTTGTGTTTTGGTGCTGTCCCATATATGCCTGGTGAATCCCAAATAAACCCTAAAATTTTAATTTGCCTAGGTTTATTTTTTAATAATATATATTGCTATATTGCTCTTCAGAAAAGCCTTATTTTTATCCAGTTCTTATGTTGATTTCCTTTGTGATTTTCCCCTCACTGGACAGGTACATTTTTAATTGAATTTTTAAAAAGAGATTTTTAAGTGTTTATAGTAATAACCACTTCTTTGTAGTGTATTTGCATATATTATCTGTTCATTTGTTATGTTATTAATTTTTTTGGTGATTTTTAAGGTACAGACATTTAAAATTTCTTTATTCAAATATATTATTCTTTCAGTGCAATTTTAGAAATTTTGTCAACATTCCAAGGTATGTTCACCTATACTTTTTTCAAAAATACTTTTATATGTTAATTTTTAACATTCAAATCATTATTGCAATTTGTGTATAGGAGGCAGCCTTCATTCTGGGAACAGAAGACAAGATCTGTCAAGTCATAATCCTCAGTAAATATCTGTACCTTGTAGCATATCCTCATCCTTATTGTGTTATCATCTATACACTTTGAGCTACTGTGATTTATACCAAGTAGCATGTAGGTGATGAAATAAAATGTAATGGTAAAATATGCAAGAATTAAAGGTCATTTACAAGATGCTTAGTGAGAGACAGAAAACAGAAAAATCTAGGAGATGGAGTATAATTTTACCCATAAGGAAGAAATATGTGCATCATATGTTTTCTAAGAGCATGATTTCAGGAACGGCCCACTTCAGAGGAGAAAACTAAGACTGATTTATATGAAAGCATTCTGGCAATAAGACTTATCATATAAAGTAATAAAAATATTTTTATAATTATTTAAAAAAATAAATACTGATATGCTTACCACCTACATTTTACAGATATTAACCTTTGGTATCACTATTTCAATTTTATTTACTTATTCATTTTAATTTAAATTTTTGGATGATACTGGGGGTTGAACTTGGGGATTTTAACACTGAGCTATGTCCCTAGGCATTGAAGTTTACTTTTGAAAAAATACATTTAAAAAATTCCTTGAAACTTCCTAAACTCTGTTCATCTCCCAGCCTCCCTTCCAGCAATAAGCACTATTTCAAACTACTTTTTTGCCCATTATGTTTTTTCAGCATCACAATTCTGTCAAAGTTTTTCTTTCCAATTTATCAGGAAATTATTGTTCACTGTGACCAAATCTAAAAGCCTGAAATGTCTCACTAAGCACTTTGCTTTTTGTACATCAGTGTAGTGTCTAATAAAGGATATATAGGGGATACACACACACACACACACACGCACACACACACATATGTGTGTGTATATGTATATCCCTACTATGATTTCTTTTAAACTTGGGGAATAGCACCTTAATACCACCATTTTTTGTTCTAAATAAATACAACTAAATCTAGACCACTTATAGAAGTTGCTGAGGTCTTAGTTTCCTAATTAAGCTAAACATGCAGATTAGGAAGGATTATCTAATGTGCTGTATGCTGATGTAACAAAGAATGTGTTACATTTCTTTTTATCCTTCTAGCGCTTGTTTATGCTTACTAAGAATTGTAGAATTTTAGGATAAAAAAAGACCTAGAGACATTTCTCCTCTCATATACTGTGTATGTATATATGACGAAAATACACTGTTAGCACTGAGGTACATCCCTAATCCTTTTTGATTTTTATTTTGCATACACACACATATTTAGGTATGATTTTTTGGGTGCTAGATATTGAAAACAAGGCTTCCTGGATGCTAAGCCTAAACTCTACCTCTGAGCTTTACCCCCTGCCCCCTCCCTTATATTTTAGATATATGAAAACCTGACACTGAGAATTTGAATTAATCAGTGTGTAAAGCTAGATTGTGACCCCGTGTTTGGTCCTCTTCTTACTTATTAGTGATCAATAAATTTAGTGATTTTCATAAAATATTACGCTGGGCTCTTAAAATATCAGAAATTAGTATACTTGTACAATAAAGTCAGACCATAAATTTTTTGTTAAATATGTTCATCCTATCATGTTTTTTCTTTCTCTGACACATTTATCATAAATAAGTGTCTCTAGATCCCTGTTAATATATGTGTTTATTTTACTTTTAGAATATATATGTGTGTGTATGTTATAATTTAGAACTTGGTCCATGTAGTTTTAAACATTTTAGATAATAAAATATTTTTGTGTGTCAAACTTTGCTCATTGGTATAATATTCTCCAATATTATACTGCTTATATTTCTGTTATATAAATTTGCATATCTGTTATATAAAAAGGTCGTGAGAGAATACAGCCTTATGTACTCAGTTTTGGATTTGTTAGCCACTGTGTTGACTTGAACATCATCAAACATTAGCTCCTAGAGTACATAATTCTTCATTCATTGAGGCAAATTATTAAAATAATATAGAACAGACTTCTAGGTCTATTAATCCCTAACTTTAATGTTTTTCTTAAGAATTATTTCTGTTTTAAAAATCAGTCTGTTAATTATTACCTGAATCCATGAGGATGTAGGCTTTTTCAGAGAAACTTCAGCTAATTTGATAAAAGATAAAAAGTTTATGTTAATTTTCATATTGAGCTGTTGTTTTGGTGTGAAAATTTATGTAAGTTAATTTTATTACAATTCATCACAGTACTTTCTCAATTCAAAATTCTGTATTTTACTTTCACTTAGTATTTATTCAGCAATTTGGACATCGGAAAATATTTATGTTGTTGAAGTTACCCACTGTGTCCAGCATATTTAATACTGGTGACAAAGAATGGGTTAAGACAAGTTCTGGTAGAAGGGACTGTATGAAAAGTTGTATGGGATGTTTGTGAAGGGCGGGGGTGGGGGTCAAATTCTGGACTTTGTTCATATGCTGCAGAGTGACAGAAGAATAAGCCACTGAGTGTGGGCTGGCTGACTTCCTGCGTGCACACTTGCTCTCGCTCTCTCTCTCTCTCTCTCCCCCTTTCTTTTTTGTCTGGTCTTTCTTTTCTTTTTGGTGCTAAGGATTAAGCCCAAGGCCTTTGCACTGAGCTACATCTCCAGTCCTTTTTTGTTTTTATTTTGAGACAGGATCTTGCTGAATGGCTCAGCCTGGGCTACTTGCAATCCTTTTGCCTCAGCCTCCTAAAAATCTGGTATTGCAGGAACATACCTCCACTCCTGTCTTGATCCTATATTTTCAGGAAGAAAAATGGCATGGTTAGATTTTTATAAACATCATGGTAGGTTTTATCATCAACGTGCAATTCATGAGTATAGTCAGTCTACTTATTTCTAGATAATCATTTTTTAAGTGATCGTCATGACTGTGATGGTCTTAGGTAATGGATAATGGTGATTCTTAGAAATATTATAAAATATCCATTGGAAACGAGCCATACTACCTGTCTACCTGATTTGGTTTGTGTATAAAAATATAAGTAAATTTTAGGATAAACAAAATGCCTCAAATTGATCTATAAAATAATTGTATATATTATTAACAATACCTTATTTGTATTTTTATTATATTGAAACATCTCATAGAAATTGTTGTGGTCTAACTTCTTTCCTTTTTTCCCTTTCTTCTCTCTCTCTCTCTCTCTTGTTTTCTTTTTTTCTCTGTCTTGTCTTGTCTTCTTTTTCTTTTCTTTTTGGTTCTGAGGATTAAACCCAAGGCCTTTGCACTGAACTACATCCCCAGTTGTCAATATTGAAACCTTAGGTACCTTTTATATGCTCTAGTTGCAGAGGCAATTTGAGGCTAAATGACGGAGTGAAGTAGCTTTAACTAAAAGGGCACAGGATATAAATTCAACCCATTTGTTACTACACATCTCTTACTCTTTTGGAAGCTGTTCCCAGTGATGCCATTTCTTAGGATTTCTTTAAAGGTCCCTGTCCCCTGGCTCTTCCTTCTATACATTCTCTGGGACACTTCATCTGTTCTAATGGTTTTAACTGCCACCTGTGACTCATAATCCCGGTCCAGATCTCTCTTCCAGTTTCAGATTTTAACACCCCTTCCAACCTGTCCAAAACAGCACTCTTAATTCTCTTTCATAATCTGCTTCCAGCACAAACCTCTGGTTTTATCTTGTGGATTCCCTGTCTTTATGTTGTTATAATAAGAATAGCTATTGATTGAACACTTGCTGTCTTCCTTGGCATTTTGCACATTATTTTTCTTGTCTAATTTAATTATCATTACATCTGTTTGGAGTGGATATTATCCTATTTTTCTTATGAAATTTTGAGAAGTGATGTGTCCCAGGTCACACAGCTTGGAAATAGCAAATCTGGTACTTGAATCCAGCTCTCTCAGACCAGGTTTGTGGCTGTTATGACAGAATGTCACAATCCCTTTTACGTTATTTAATACTAATACAAATATACCATAAATCTTACAATACCACGAGCCCTTCCCATCTCAGAGCCCTTGCTTGGTATGTAATCAAGGACTTAAGGACAACTGTAATAGTAAGAGTGAGGTTAGCACTTCCAACTTCTGGGAATGTCTCATTGTTTAACTGTTTGAAAATACTGGTTTCTTAGATATAAGTGTGTCAAGTCCCCTCAAGGTATAGTTGTATTCAGTTGTTCTGTGTTCTCTTTCATTTAAGGCTGTTACACTGAGATGTGCTCTTAACCTCTGGGATTAGGATGTCTTTTCATACACTGTCCTTCATTTTCCTCCTCCTATCTTTACCTACCAATTGCTTGGCAATCTTCTTTAAGAACTTAGCTCAGCCATCACTTTAAGTAGTTTTCTTGACCTTCCCTTTCTCTGGGCTGGATGAAGTCCCCTGCTCTGTATTCCTTTATCATCTTACATATACAGATCAACATTTATCACAGTATATTAATATTTGTTTTAGTCATTCTGGATGAGGATTCTGACATAGGAATCATGTCTGAGGCATTTTTGTGTCCATAATGTGTAATGTGCTTTTATTGAATTATTGCCTTACCAAATGACTAAATGGTTGGTTTTATTGGAAATAGCAAATCTGGTACTTGAACACAGCTCTGTCTAAGACCAAGTTTGTGGCTGTATAGGAGAAAATGCCACAATCCCTTTTATGTTATTTACTGCTTTTTTTTCCAGATGGTGAAAACCTAAGAACACTGTATAATTATCCTTTTCAATTTGAGGAGCTAATATAATTGATCACTCATCATAAAATTAAAAGATAGTTTTTCATCTATTGTTATATAGCACCACAGCCATACTGCACTCACTGATAATTTTAAAAGCTATAATAGCTATTTTTAAAAGCTATGGCAACATGTACGTTTTATATGTGTTAAATAGGTTGGAGTTCTTCATTATTTTAAAAGTTGCATAGACTTTTGAGTTTTAGGTAAATGTTAACTTTCAAACTCATTTTGTTCTCCAAGTATAAATTTAATGGTTTGCTGTCAGGCATTGTAATAATTCATGCTGTGATTTTTATTTGTACTGCTATTGTTATGCTTATTCAGTGAGGCTTTAATTACCTCACATATTTAATTTATTTAATTAATTACCTCACATATTTAATTAAATATTTAATTAAAGCTTTTTTCCAAGTTTTTAACATAATCTTAAAAATTAACTAGTTCAAGGTGTAGCACAAGTACAAATAGAAATCCAGAGAGACTTATTTCTTTTCAGTCTCAGCATGATTATAATTTTCCAAAGTGATTTCATCATTGAAATACTTTTTTGCTTTGTGTGAACTTAATAGCTTATTTAGAAATGCAAGCTCTTAAGATAAAAGTTAACATCTTTGGTAGCTTTAAAAGCAGCGCTAAGGGCCGAGGGTGTAACTGAGTGGTAGAGCATTGGCTCAGCATGTATGGGGCCCTGAGTTTGATCCACAGCACCACAAAACCAAAGGAAAATGTAGTAAAACAAACAAACTAAAATAAAAGCAATGTTAAAATGTGCTGTATATGGAAATTCTTAAATTGAAACATTGACAAGAATGGAGAAAATGTTTCGCCTATGTAATAATGAATGAGAGGTCATTTTCCTTTCAAAAAACAAAGTATGTGAAAGAGTTTCATGATGTCTTCCTAGATCTGCTGATGTAGCAGATGTTTATTTGTATTATGATCTTGGGCTTGTAGAATAGACTGTCTGCTTTCTTCCCATGGTTGCAGATGCTTCCCCCTTTGAACAGTTATCCCATATTACTGAAATTATCTCTTCAATTGTTTTATTTTTTGCTGCATCCTAAAACTTATGAGGGCCAAGAGCTAGCTTTTTGTTTGCTACTGTAGAATGAGTGCTAAATATTTTTAGAATAGATGTTGAAAAATAAGCAAAAAACATGGATATGTTCTCCAGAAGTAATTGTTTGGGATCATGGTGAGGTTTAAAGCACTGCAGACTTTGGAATGTATTCTAAATAACTACAGAACAGTTCAGATGAATTTAATATTAAGATTATTTTAGAGTATTTCACTGCTTCTAGTAACTTGAATTACTTAAAACTTGTATTTGAAATGTTCCATTATTCATCTTCTCTATATAATCATTTACTACACTTTGTTCAGGAAATCATTTTGTATTTAAATCTTGTTCTGTCATATTTATTAGCCTATTTACTCAATTCATAATTATGAATTATTCAAACAAAATAATAAAATTAGATTCTAAATATCTAATAGCATCCTTACAAAGTAACTTCATGTTTTGCAGGGTTGAGAGTGCAGATACAATTTTCACATGGATAGAGGTACCTGTACTTTACATATTACCTCATCTCTATAAATTCATAATTTCCGGTGACTCTCTTTAGTATTTCCACTGGTGTCATCACCAGCTGGTTAGGAATGGGGCCCGAGGATGCTGCTTATTGTGATTTACCTTATTCTTAGACTTCCATTTATTCTCCATGGTGGGCATGGGGTGATTGAAACATTTAGAAAAGACCCAGGCTCCTGTATAACAAAGGAAATAAACACTGAATTTCACTGAGTAAAGTCTTGGCTTCTGTCTCCAATCTTCAGTCTTTGTATTCTGTCTCATTTGATTTCACCGCGGTGGCCTCCTTGCTGATAGTTGGACATTCCTAATTGTTTCTACCTAAATTTCTTTACACCAGCTCTTCTAATTAACTCCTTCCTCCAAGGCTTTGCTGATATTTTACTGTCTGCATGAGGCCTGTCCTGATCACTCTGTAAAACTGCTCGCACCTCCCACCCCTCTTCCTGCCCCCTTTATCTTGCTCTGCTTTTCCCATAGTACTTAAAGACTTTGTAACATACCGTGTAATTTATATGCAACTTATTTATTATATCATTATTCTCTCTTGCCGCTGAAACATACTTAATAAGGAAGATTTTCTTTGTGTATATTCTTGTTTTGTTTTGTGGTAGAAGTCTGTGCATTAATCAGCCAGTGTATCTTAAGTACCTGGAACACTGATATCTGGTGTGAAATTGGTCAGTGACTATTAAATAAATGACTGGTTTGGCTTTAACAAGGCTGAGTTTCTTCTTCCTTAGCTTGTGACCTCTTTCTGCACTGCCTTACACCTCCACTGGACCCTCCTATATATGGACCCTCTTTTATATGGACCCTGTTAGTGTATATGGAATTCAAGAAAAAAAGACAGAGACCGTATCCAACAAATCCAGGCCTAGAAAAATTAGAGAACACCTTTTGCAGCTATCTGATTTGTTTCTAACCTTCCTTTGCATTATTGCCAATGAAGACTGAGTATACTTATACTGTACTCTATAGTATTGTTGGCTTTTCCTGTCATTTTTTCCTAGTTTTTGAGACTGGGTCTTGCTATGCTATCTAGCCAGCCTTGAACTTGCATCTATCCTTCTGCCTCAGTCTCCTGAGTGCTGAGATTACAGGTGTGCACCATCATGCCCAGCTTTCCTTGTGGTCTCAACATGGCAGTTACGTTCAGTTATGGCTTTCTCTCTCATTCCAAATCCATGGTGGTAATGGACCTTTTTCATGTGCAAAGACTCAGCCTGGAACTGAATCAGTAAGGACTGAATCACCAAATTAATTGGACCATTATTATTGGTTTATTCCTTTATACCTTTCCCAGGTTTAAGAAGTTCCTAGGAATTAGTTGCTTTACATTCTGATTCTGAATCTATAATTGATTAGTGGTATAACCTTTGGCAAATTAATTATTGGGCTTATGCTTCCGTTGTAAAATTAAACTTGATTTTTTTTTTGTTGCATGGAGTTTAGCTATATAGTATCTCCAGAAATATTTTAAACTTTAGAAGTGTAAGAAGTTTCTTTCAAATTATGTTAGCGCTTAAGTAAGTAATTGTGTTATATTTAAGATTCATATTTAATAAGGTGCTGCCTATCTAAAAACAGTTGAACCTAGGACATAGCAAAAATTCCTTTCTTGTGTACTTTTATAAGAACTGGAACTAGATTATCTAAACAATTGAGTCTTTATCCATGATAAATAACTCAAGGCTACATTCCCTCTCTCTGCCTTCCTTTTTGTCTTCCTTCTTTCTTTATTCTTCACTGCCCCTTAAATTATCTGTTGCACAGTTTTACTTTGTTTAGGGAATAAAAGGATAACATTTTAAAGATATTTTTCATACATTTTGCTTTTGAATATGTATTTTGTCATTGAACCTCATAACATCCAAGAGATTGTTGTATATAGTGGGTTCTCCTTAAGTGTTACTTCAGTGAAAGAATTTTTTTAACTATGCTAAATTAACAAAGAAGGTGATTTTTGATTTTTTTATTATTTCAAGAAAGGTGACTCTTTTGATGGTGGGACTTGATAATGCTGGTAAAACTGCAACTGCAAAGGGAATCAAAGGAGGTAAGCTGAAAATATTTTTATGCTTTCTGAACTCTATTAATTTTTCTGAATTATTTACTTATCTATGTTAAATTGTTTTATTACATATTAATTGGGGACAGGTAATATGTACTTCATTATTTTATATTCTTAATATTCTTGTGACCAATATGAGTAAGCTCAGGCTTCATGTTAACAGCTATTATCTTGTTTGAATAGATGCAGAGGCTCCTTGAGATCTTTAATTATCTAGGAGGGATTATAACTGTGTTCTATATAATAGGAAGAAAAAATAATATACTTTTTCATTTAAGGATACCCATCTTCTACTTGTACTTTATTGACCAGAATTTAGTTACATGACTACTCCTACATGAAATAGAGATACAGTTAGCTAGCATAGTGTCTCTTGATGCTCTTTAAAATATGATATATAATTTTTTACAGTTATATTAAAGATAGGCCTTTATGTCATTAAATAGCTTTGTATCATATATATTAAATCTCAATGACATATTAAGTTGGTTAGTGCTAATTTAATGATCTTTCATACAATATAGCAGTGTCTAGGATAGTGAGCTTGTTGGATGCTGAGAATATACCATCAGCAAGGAATTTTGAGCATATGAACTGGGTGAAAAGCTTTCATGTATTTGTAACCACTGTGGAAATCAGTATGGAGATACCTCAAAGAACTAGGACTAGAGGTTCCATTTGACCCAGCTATTCCCTTGCTGGGTATCTTCCCCAAAGAATTAAAAGAATCATAACACAGTGATATATGTGCACCCATGTTCATAGCGGCACTGTTTGTAATAGCTAAAGCTTGGAAGCAGCCCAAGTGCCCATCAACTGGAAACTGGATAAAGAAGATGTGGTTTTTTTATAAAATGGAGTACTACTCAGCCATAAAGAAAGAAAAACTAGAGTCATTTATAGCTAAATGGATGCATATCAAGGCCATACTCTTAAGTGAAATATATAGGACACACGTGTAAATACAGAATATTTTCACTAGTGTGAGAAACTGATAATGTAAACAAGGGTTAAAATGATTAAAATGAATAATTGATAATTTGAAATAGGAAAAAAGGTCCAAAGACAAGAGGGTGAAGGGAGGGGAAGGGGAAAGGAAAGGAGGGAAAGGAAAAACTATGAGAAAAGAAAAAAAATGGAAATTAAATCTATGTAAATAGGGAAGGGCGCACAGGTAATGGGGAAAAAATAAGAACCAAGATATATTATGTACAGGTACAAGCACCCAAAGATAAATGTAAATGAATTGTATACCTAAAATGTACCAATAAAATAACTTAGGAAAAAAAAAAAAGAAAAGCTTTCATGTATTTGTTCCTGAAAACCAATGACTATGACAAGATGCATATCAAATAGAGAGTGTAAGGTATTTACTAATACCTTACAAAACTTAGTGTCAGAGGAAAACACTATGTAACCACAAAGTCTATGTGACAGTAAATATAAACTATGTTATATTGTATAAGCAGTCTTTTAAAATCTTCTTGGTACCACTCTTGCTATATTCTAGATACTGTATATCCTTTTGAAGCACCCACTGTCATTATCTGAGCCAGAGGTCAGCAAAATTTTTCTGTAAAGAGACAATATTTTAGGCTATGGAGTCATAGACAGTTTCTTTCGGAAATATACAAATCTGACACTGTAATATGGAAGCAGCCATAATAATATGTAGACAGACAAGACTGGCCATGTTCCAAAGATAGTTCATTTATGGATACTGAATTTGAATTGAATGTAAGTTTTATATGTGAGGAAATATTATTTTCAGTCACTTAAAAATGTAAAACACATTCTTAGCTTTTGGGCCACACAAAAACTAGTAGCAAGGAATATTTGACCTGAAGGCCATAATATCTCATCTGAACTTCTTTCCTTCTTCCATTCTTTCAAAACCTTACATTCAACAAGTCAGGTACTTTAGACTATGCTAATCAGACCACCTAATTTGTTGTGCATACTTAGAACGTTCACATTCTGTTAGCTTCTTTTATCCATTAGCTCCTTTCTTTGATTGTAGAAAAAGCTCACATAATAGACTAAAAGTCACAGCTGCCTTCAACTTTTACCTCTCCTCTGCTCCATTTTTGTTTGTTATCTTATATTTATTGCCCAGCCTACTCCATTGATTGACTGCTTACCTTTAATGTTTTTAAAGATTCCAGTAATTTTTTTAAAGATTTATTTTTAGTGTCCCAAATTAATCCTTCTCATGTCTTTGTATTTTTATGTTGTTCCCATTTGTCTTACTAGAGAGAATATCTATGTATCTTTGAAGATTTATTTTTGTCATATAGACTCCTCCTTTATAAAGTCTGCCCCTAATCATTACCACTCCGTCCAGTAGAACTGGCTGTTTCCTCTTTTTGTCTCACTCTTACTTATACCTACAACTTAATTGCATTTTTTTGTTTCTCCCTCCACCTTTTCAGACCCTAAATCTCCGAGGTCTGTTTTAATCATTTTGGTGTCCCAGTTGTTTAGACCATGACTGTTAGGAATACTAGACATCCTTCCTACAGCATCTCTCTCAGAGCCTCTGCTCTTCCACTTACCCTTCTTCTCTAACCTGTCAGTCTGCTTTTTCTTTGAATTTGCTAGTTTCTTTTAAGATATATCTGCCTCCTCTATAAGTACACTATTGTTGCTTAAATCCAGACTCTCAGTGTCTTCCATCTGTAATGTCACTATAGTATCTGCCTTGCCTTGCCCTCCCTCCCTTCTCCTTCCTTCCTTCCCTCTCTCTTCCCTTCTCTCTCTCTTCCTTTCTCTCTCTTTCTTTCTTGTACTATATGAATGCAGGGGCTCATATATGGTAGTCAAGTATTCTACCACTGAGCTAGATTCTCAATCTTTTTTTTTTTTTTTTTTTTTTAATCTGGAGACAAATCTCACTAAGTTGCCAGTGTTGACTTGTAACTCATGACCCTCCTGCCTTTAACTCTTGAGTGCTGGGACACAGGCATGTGCCACCACCATTCCTAGTTTAACAATAGCTTCTTAATCTAGAAGTACCTTCCCTGTCATGCATTTTCCTATTTTCAATATATGCTTCTTCTTGCCTAAGTGATTGTATTAGTTGAACTTAGGTTCATCTCATTAAACAGAGACCTAAAGCAATAGTGGTTCAATAAAGTGCAGTTTATTTTCCTCTGGTAACAACCAACACAGAGGCTGTCTAGGCCCAGCATGGCCATCCATGATGTTGGGACTTAGGTCTTCATCCTGGCTGCTCTACTGTTCTGAGTATTCATCTACTTGTGTGGCCTGAGGTAGCTGTCCACAGTGTGTGTTTGAGGCAAGAGGTAAAGGTTGAGGGGAGGCCATTCTCTTTTCCTTTGAGATCATGAATCAAAATCTGTTCTATCACTTTAATTCACTTAGCATTGACTAGACCCCACTCCTGCCTGTTCATTTTGTTCATATCAAGTAGCAAGACCCAGATGCACATATCTTTCCCCAGCTCTGCATTCAGGTACCTCACTAGTACTTGGTATTAGTTTAAAAGTGACAATAGTTGGAGCACTTACATCATGGGAATTGGCAGGTACTATATATCAGTCCCCCACCATACTTCTGTTAAATATTTAACAGCATACTACTAGTTAGGACCTCCTGTCATGGCTATTAGCTGCCACTGAGACTGGGAGTTGTGGTCTATTCTAAATATTCATGTGCCTGGAGAAAAAAAAATCTAGGACTCTCTGACTATCCAATAGTGTTTCCTAGTAGAAAACTATTGTTATTTCGAGTGTGAAATTTTTTCTTTGTGTGTCTTGGGCTCTAGTTCTATTGGCTGTAACAAGTCTTCTTATTTATTTTTCCTCAATAGACTAAAAATTCTGTAAGAGAAAAAAAAATGATCTTAGTGATTTTTGTATTTCTTGAGCCTTGCACCAGGTTTAGCATGTAACAGATGCCCAGTATTTGTTGACTATATATTTACATTTTATCTTGGCCTTTCTAAATATTATATTTTGATATAGACTTTACTGAGGGTCTCAAGATTAAGGACCATATAGCTTTGTGTCCCTGGTTCTTGTATGATGCCTTTTCTGTAGTACCTTAAATGCTTACAAGGATGGATAGATAAATACATGGAAGGGCAAAAGAAAGTATGGCAGCTTCAGCTGTGTTAGAAAAGTTGTAATGTAGTATTGAGCCTTATGTCCTTTGGTCTAAGTACTAAAGATACAAAGATATGGTCCTATCTGTTGAGAAAATGTTGACTACTGTAAAGATTATCTAGAAGGTAGAGTATTGTGATAGAGGGTACAAGTGATATTAAAAGTAAGAAGGAATCAAAAGGATTTATGGAGGAAGTATTTAGTCTATCTCATAAGCATTTAGTGTATCTTGAAACACAAGTCTTGAGGAAGAATTAGAGGCAGGAGTAGAGAGTATTCTATGTCCTGAGTTTCATAGTCCTAAAGACCTAGATTTCAGTAGTAGAGGCTTTTGAAATCCGAGGCCTTAGTGTTGAATCCTGACTTTACTAACCATGCAACTGAGAAAATTTTTTCTTAATCTTAACTGGTTTATTAGGATTATTGCTAACATTTTATCTGTGCTTATATTACTCACTCTGCCCAGAATGTTGTTCTTCCTCCTCTGTTAGACTTATTTAGCTTTTAAAACTTTATTCACATTCCACATCTCTGGAGACTTTCTAGTCTAAAACTCAACCCTGCCTTTTTACCTGCTTGTTCTTGAATTCCCTCCCTCTGTCCTTTCCAATCTTTTTCACAGAACATGCAGATTTTGTTATGCCTTTCAATTTATCTTTGTAGTAGCATATGTTTTGCTAGGCAGAACCAATCAACAGAATTGCCTTAGATGGGAATGGTCTATATTGGCTCTGTCCAGTAGGGTGGGCCACTAAGCACGTGTGACTTTTGAGCACTTGCCCTAGAACTGGTATAACTGAGGAATGGAATGCTTAATTTTGTCTCATCCTAGTTCAGTTAAAATGTAAATGCCTCATGTGTGTTGGCTACTATTTTAACCATGCAATGGTAAACAAACTCATATGGAGTAATACTTATAGTGGATTCTAGTGAATTAGGGAGGAGAAGAGAAGAGACAAATACAGAGCTTGAACTTTTTTCTATAACCAATGAGGTTTTATTAATCTTTCAGGAGTTCTTTCTTTTCCATTCTTTTGTTTTTATTTTCACTTTCCCTCTGTGGAAAGTGGCTATCACTCACTTTCAGTTAGCCTAAAGACTTTTTCAAGATGAATCTTAATAAAGTACTACTTTAATCACTTTATTTGTATGATTGGTCTACCAGATACCTTCAGTGGGTCCCCATTCTCTGTCTTCAGAACCCTCTTCAGTCTGGCTTCAGTCCGTGTTCACACTCTTAAGGATTTGCCCCAGCCATAGTGTTTAATTTGTTGTTACTTCTTTCACTTTTCCACTTACTTACCTTACTGTTGTAGTCAGTACGATTGGGCAAGGGAATACATTAAATATAGAACACATAACTTATAAGGTTATTTTATGATAATTACCCAAAGATTTAAATGCAAAGGAGTAAATAAGAGATTAACCACACACTAGAAGCCCAAAGGATTCAACTGAGGGCTTAGATGCCAGCAGTTTCCCCACACAAGTCCAGTTGAAGACCTAGAATCCAAGCCAATGTCCTCGAGTCCAGCCAGTGGCCTAGAGCCCACGCCAATGTCTCATTCTTGTCCGTATTGAGGATCTGCACCTGGATGCCCAAAGACCAGTGGTGGAAACCAGAAAATCTATGCTGGTGAGACGAAGGATTTGTGCCACCAAGCTGAGGGATCCACACTAGAGCCAGGAAGTGATGCTCACGGTGAAGATCAGAGCTCCCCTGACAAAAACAGCAGCCATTCCTAACAGTGAGGCCCTGAGCTCCTCCTCCGATGAGAACATCCTAGTTTGCATCAGGAAAACCATCCGCAGCAAGCTTCATCTAGCAAATCAACAGATCAAGATCTTCCCTTCCAGTTCTCCCTTTATGGCTGTTGGTAACAATCTTCAGGTGGATCCTCCACGCCCAGACCACACGGATTCAGTTCAGCTGGGCTTTACAAGTTGACCATTTGTTAATCCACCACACTTACTTAAATTGTACTTATGCATGTTTAAATCCTATCTAGATTTTAGGCCTAACTTCTTCAGGGATCTTTTAAAAATCTCTCAGTGTCTGTCATTACCCCTTTTTGGCAGTTATAATCCTGTGTATCCTGTACCTTGTCTTGTTATATATAGAAACACATTCTCCTTTATAAATTATTGGAACTTCCAGAATGTGTTCCTATAGAAATAATGAAATCTACTCATTCATTTTGCAAACTGCCCTTGAAATTCTCTTTTTCCTAATTTTAGCTTTGATTTATCTAATTATTAGAGGGTGGTTTTACTCTTTATTAGTTCTCCAGTTTTTTGATTCTTCTAAACTCTTTTTTTCTTTAAATGTTTATGATTTTCTTTATAATTCCGCAGAAGTGGTAACAGTCCCTGGTGATGACTATGGTATTAAAGATCTGAAACATTTATTGTTTGTAAGTTGAAGGATAAATAGCCTTAAAGGCAAGAGTTCACTCATT
Organism: Heterocephalus glaber; assembly: GCF_053883595.1. Taxonomy (NCBI): domain Eukaryota; kingdom Metazoa; phylum Chordata; class Mammalia; order Rodentia; family Bathyergidae; genus Heterocephalus; species Heterocephalus glaber. The sequence continues at coordinate 42,658,717 of NW_028258138.1, forward strand.
TATTATTAAGTACCTACTGTGTGTTAGGTGCTGGGATTATACTATTTTTTTAACACAGAAATTTCTATTTGCATGTAGTGAAAACTCTAGTTGAATATTTTAATCTCTAATGTCTACTGAAATGAGTAGGCTTGGATATAGTTTCTGATGCATAAGCAAGTGATAAATATCCCACTTAGTGCTAAAGCATAATGGAGAACAATTTTTATGTTATTTAAGTTATAAAGTTAAATTAATGTTATTAAAGTCTAAAGATTGTTTCTTTTGTGTCCTTTGAAACAGAGCATCCTGGAGATGTAGCTCCCACTGTTGGATTTTCCAAAATTGACCTTAAGCAAGGAAAATTTGAGGTCACCATCTTTGACTTGGGAGGTGGAAAAAGAATTCGGGGAATTTGGAAGAATTACTATGCAGAGTCATATGGGGTAATATTTGTTGTGGATTCCAGTGATGAAGAGAGAATGGAAGAGACAAAAGAGACAATGTCAGAAGTGCTAAGACATCCTAGGATATCAGGAAAGCCTATATTGGTGTAAGTAACATTTGTATTACTGTAAACCTAAAGTCAGTGACATTTGCCAGTGAAGTAATTTATCTGCTACAAAATATTCAGTAAGTAAAAATAATTATGGTGTGGTATAATAAAAAAAAAATATATATATATATAATTAGCTGTGAGTTACTAATACACTGAGTTCTGCTTATAATATTATCTGCAGGGATGAAGAGTTGAGGGTCAGGCTGGGGATGTACCTCAGCGGTGTGCAGTGCCTGCCTGGCAAGCACAAGGTCCTAAGTTCAATTCCCAGTTCCAATTAGAAAAAAAAAAAAAAAAAAAGAGGTGAGGATCTATTATAAACAAACCTTATAATTAGATCTCCTGGGTATTTAAGTATAAACTCTGCTTTATTTGATGATTTACTTTTTAGTGAATTTTGCCTTTGGAAATAGTCTATTAACAGAGCTCTTGAATATTTTAAAATTTTTTCTCCTCTTTTAATAACATTTTTCTGTTGTCCTTTTTTTGGGGAGTATTTGTGTTTGAAAGTTATTTAAGTGGTTTATTTTTCTAATGCCACATTAATTTCTCAGTCTCTATAAACTCCTACAAATTCATATTGCATACATCATCTATATCATTTTGTTCTGATGCCTAAGCAGTTTTTAAGTCAATGGACTTTTGCATTCATAGCGTTTAGGCATAGTAAACACAAGATGGTGCTGTAACTATGAGATACAATACGCAATTACTTCAGATTGTTCTTTAACTTGAAGTTAATTGAATATTTCCCTTTGCCATCTTGTCTCTTCATCCTCATTCTTGTGATTCATAACAACACGCTTTTTAAAAATTAACTTATGCAGTTAGATGAAAAATTTTAAGTATAGATTCTCAGTGGTCTTCAGTAGTAACTGAAGATTTTTAAATGCAACAGTTTGAGAGCTTCAATTACAAAAGTCAGAACATTATCACATCATTTATTGATAAAGTTTATTCTTTGAAATTTTTGTACATTTAACTCAGGGGAGAAGTTACTTGATTTATATTATCAATTCTCACCTTTATTGAATCTAAACTTAACCTCAGTAGAGATATATATGAAAAGTGAACTTTGTTGACACCACAGGCTAGATTAGTCTCTACAAGTGGTTAAGCAGAATCAGTAATTTCTAAAGGACCAAACACTAATGACGGTTGGTCATTTATAAAATAATTGTGTTTGCATTTTAAGCAAAGAGTCTTTAATTTATTCTTTCATTATTCTTTTGTGCATTTATTCATGCATGCATATATAAATTCAACACATATTTTTTGAGCATCTACTGTGTGCCAAGCATTATTCTGGTGAGGGTATATGTTTGGGAATAAAAACAACAAAAATCTATGTATGACTTCTGGAGCTTACATTCTAGGTAGAAAAGTACACAATAAATATAAGTAATAAATCATGTCATATATTGTGATGAGTGTATTGAAAACAGTGTATCACATAAATGGAGATTAGGAAGCAAATGGTGGGGTGATGCCAAGAATATAGTGCTCTCATAATTAAGATAATAATTGTAGGCTTCAGTGAGAAGATGACACTTTGAAGTGAGGGAGTTGGTCATGTAGATATCTGTGGAAAAGCCCCAGAGAAACAGCATGCAATTGTTAAGTAACCACAGTGATTACTGAGTAATCAAATAACTGTCAGCAAAATATATGCTTTCAGTTCTGTCATCTCTCTTAGCTGCTGAGTTTCTTGAGTAGTAAAAACAAACACGACTATGGGTATTGATTTACCAAAATAATTTTATAGTCGATGAGAACTCACAAAGACATCAGAATTTATTGTTGATATTATAATATGTTTAGGAAATATAGGATGTTTTGCCATTTGACTAATTTTTTCAAGGAAGTTTTCTAAGTGTATTTTAATTTTAATGAACATATAGTAATTATACATGTTTACGAGTCATGGTGTGACATTTCAATACATGCATACATTGCGTAATGATTAGATCAGAGTAACTGGCATATATGTCACTTGATGATTTCCTTTGCTATATAGCAGCTTTTAAGTTTGATATAATCACCATTTGTCATTTTTTTGCTTTTGACGTCTTTTCCTTTGAGATCATATCCAAAAAATCCTTGCCCACAAAAATGTCCTGAAGTGTTTCCTCTGTTTTCTTCCAGTGGTTTCATTGTTTGAGATGTACATTTAAATCTCTGATCCATTTTGCATTGATTTTTGTATATGGTGAGAAGGGTCTAGTTTCTTTCTTCTACATATGGAAGAGACTTTTCTTTCTTTGATATATGTTCTTGCTACCTTTGTTGAAAATCAGGTGGTTATAAATATGTTGGTTTATTTCTGGGTTCTCTATTCTGTTCAGGTTTTCTTTGTGTCAGTTTTTATGCCAGTACCATACTGTTTTGGGAAAAAAAACTTTTGAAGTATATTTTGAAGTCGGGTGTGTAATGCTTCTATCTTTGTTATTTTTGGTCAGGATTGCTTTGGCTATTTGGGATCTTTTTGGTTCCATAAAAATTTTAAGAGTGTGTTTTTTTTCTCCTATTTTTGTGAAGAATGTCATTGGTTTTTGAAGGACTGCATTATATCTATAGATTATTTTGAGTACTATGGACATTTTAACAGTGTTAAATCTTTCAGTTCACAAATACTGGATAGTTTTGTGTCTTCAGTTTCTCTCGTCATTGTTTTATAATTTTCACTTTAGAAATCAATCACTTCCTTGGTTAAATTTGTTACTAGGTTTTCTTTTGGAGGGAGGCTCTCTGAATGGGAATGCTTTCTTGATTTTTCTCAGCTTGCTTGCTTGTTTGCCTATCTATCTATCTATCTGTCTATGCAGTACAAAAAAGCTGCTGACCTTATGTCGATTTTGTATCCTAGAACTTTACTGAATTTGTTTATCCTGTTGTTTTTGATTTGATGGGATCTTTAAGTATTTCTACATGTAAGATCATGTTATATATAAAGAAGGATAATTTAATCTTTTCCTTTTTCATTTGAATGTCCTTTATTTCTTCTTCTTGCCTTATTCTTTTAGCTAAAACTCCCAATAGTATATGGAATAAGAGCAATGAAAATGGGCATTCTTGTCTTTTTCCAGATCTTAGAGGAAGTGATTTCAGCTTTTCCCACTCAGTGTGATATTAGGGAGAGGTTTATTGTACATAGCCTTTTTTGTGTTGAGGTACATTTCTTCAGTACATGTAGTTTTTTGAGTTTTTTTTAATGAAGTGACATTGAATTTTATTGAAAGCTTTCATTTAAAACTTCTATTGAAATCATAGTAAGGCTTTTGTCTCGTATTCTGTGGACATGTCATTTTTTATGGGTTGTTTGTTTGTTTTGGTCTGACTGAGTTATTTCAAAAGACCTGCCTTGGAGCTCAGAAGTGTTTTCTTCTGCCTGACCTCTTCTGCTGTTGAGGTTCTTGACTGTATTTTTAATTTAATTTACTTAATTCTTGTGCTCCAGTATTTGTGGATTTTTGTTTTGTTTTGTTTTTGTTTTATATCATCTCTATCTAAGCCTGGTGTGGTGTCACAAGCTTTTAATCCCAGCACTCAGAGGTTGAGGCAGGAGGATTGTCAGTTCAAGGCCAGCCTGGGCTACATGGTGAGGCCCTTTCTCGAAAAACAAACTAACAAAAAAATTCTCTTTGCTGGTCATTGATATCATGAATTGTTTTCCTAATTTCATTTAATTGTCTTTTTTTTTTTCTGTCTACTTAATTTTCCCAAAACTTGTTATTTTGAATTCTTTTGCAGGCAATTAGTTGATCTTTTTCTTTGAGCTCTATTGCTAGATAGTTACTGTGTTCTAATAGAGGTGTCATGTTACCTTTTCTTTTTTCCAGTCTTCTTGTGTCCCTATATTGATATTTATGTATCTGGTGGATCAGTTGCTTATATCCATTTTATAGAATGTCTTTTAGATTAAAGGACTTTATTCTAGCAATGTGTCCTAGGGTATTGGTTTGAAAGACTGCACTGGGTTTAGTTCCAGGTGGGCACTTTAATGTAGGGTCTCTGTATTTTCTTGCTTATGTACACCAGCCCAACAGCATGACTGGTTGCGAATGTTGCCTTGGTCAAATTACATGTGATATCACAGATTTGAGGTTTTTCTGGAAAAGTCAAAATCATAGCATTATTTGATTATTGAGTGTTATTAGCTCAGAATGATGAAAAGTTTGAAAATCATTGACTTAGAGGATTAAGGCTCTGAAAAGTTGATTTTAAGATTAACAGTGAATTTTCTTTCAACTCTGGCAAGTTATTTTATTTCTTTGAACTCAATAGCTAAATGCTTTTTCTGCAGTAAAAGTAGTTGCAAAATATGGTTCTATGTTTGTCTTCAGCTGTATATAGTAATAGAAATCAGACTGTGGGCAATTAAATATATTCCAATAACAAATTTTCAATGAAAAGGTAAAAATTATTTTCATTCCTTCTAAAGAGAGTAAAAATAATGTCATGCAAACATTTTTTTGCTGTAATTATGTTAACCTGTTTACCAAAAAATAACCCTTTTTCTCTCTTATCAATTATAGACACAAACTTTAGCATCTACTCTTATTAACTAAAATATAGATTATGTTACTGCTGTGGCTTGGATTCTTAATATCCCCAAAGGGCCATATGGTAAAGACGTCCCCAGCATGGCGCTCTTGGGAGAAGGTAGAACCTTTAAGGAAGGGGCCTAATGAGAGGTCTTCAGGTGATTGAGAACATTCCCTTCAAGAGAATAGTAGGACTATAGGGTCTTCCTCTTCCTCTTTCTTTTGTGCTTCTCAGGCCTGCTTTGTTAAATGCTCCCACCATGATATGCTGCCCCGTCACCGGTATAAAACCAACAGGGCCAAACACTTGAAGGATTTGAATCTTTGAAATGATGAGCTGAAATAAAATAAATCTTTTCTCTTTGTAAGTTGATTTTCTCATATATTTGTTAGAGTAATAGAAAGCTAACACAGAAAATTGGCACTTAAAAATGGGGGTCACTCCTATGACTGTACCTACCAATGTGGAAAAAGTGTGGAATTGGTCTGCAATGTGGGAAATGTTTGGAGTAGTGGACTAGACAAAGCCTAGGACGTTAATGGGTGATTCTTGGGGATGGGGTCAGAAGATCAGAATGGTAATAAAAATGTAGAAAGTATAGGTTATGCTGATGAAGTTTCAGATGAAAAGAAGACTTTATTGAAAACAGGACTGAAGGCTTTCCTTAGTACATTGTGGCAAAGAATTTTAGAGCACCATTGCATGTGCCTCCTTTCTGGCCAAACTGCAAATTTTTCATCTTTGTTCTGTTGTTTTTTGTTCCAGATTCTCACAGTAAATTTGGCTAAAAGCAACTTGAATGTTTAAAGCTGCCTTAAAATTTCTTCCACCAGATGGAGTAGTTCATCATAGTTAAGCTCTGCTCCATTCCACCATGCATGGGGCAGTTTAATTCATAGGTAATTAAAAAAGAGTGCTTTATATTATTAATGGCCCTTGGGACTCTCTAAAATCATACACAATTCTGAGTGTATGTGCATTTTTCTTTCCTTAATTCTAAATTCCAAAAAAAATTTATTCCAGTTGAAGCGAGTTTCCATGAGAGGAGAAACAACCAGGCTTTCATTATTACTTTTTCAGTATGGAATTTTGTCTTCAACCTTTATATGCTTATTGACTCACCTTATTTCTAGATAGTGTAATAGGAAAATGTCAGTTTGCAAGTTTTTTTAATTATATTCTTTATTTAAGTGCCCAAGGAAAATTAACGAGCTTGTACATTATTCTAATGCTGTCATTAGAAACTGAGTTCAATGTACTTTTATTGTTAGACCTTTAAATAATAAGTAGGACAATCTAGGTCATTTTAAGAATGCTGGAGACCCTTGAGTATCTACCTATGTCATATAATCAGTTGATTCTTACAGTTTTTAGTCTCCTAATTTACCACTTTCACCCTTGGAAAAATTTATAGGGCCCATTAACTTAAGATTTGTCTTCATTCATTGCAACCTTACAAGTTGTCATCTTCCTTGATCTCATTTATTTATAGTGTTGACTCACCTCCAGACATTCTTACTAAACATTTCCTTTAGTCCCTTAAAGTGGAGCATTCAGCTACACTTGCAGCAGCTTTCATTTATAGTAAAGAATTTCATCTGGTTGACTCTGTAGCTCGACAAATTTAAGCATTGGAAGCTTAAACACTTTTTAATATTCATTAATATAATTATACCCTGCCTCGCTCTCCAACTCCTCACCACAGTCTGTTTCATAACCAAACAACAAAACAACAAAAGCAACAACAAACTTGTTCGACAGTGATGATCAGTAGTGAGATGACCATGGACTACTTAACATCTGGATCTACCCAGAGCTTCAAAATTTTTGAGAGTGAGGCCAAGGGTATGTTGTGTTTGTTTTTCACAAGTTCTTCAGATCCTTCTAATACACAGAAAAAATTAAGAACTCCTAGGGTAGAAGAAAATGTGAGTTTTGGGGTCAGACAAGCCTTGGGTGGTTACTTATTCTTTCTGAGCTTTATATGGCCAGTTGTAAATAAGAGTTTTTATACCTGTGTGGTTATATAATTAAAAATAATACATTTAAAGCAGTAGTGCAGTGTCTTACTAGTTTACTGTAAATGTGATGGTGGATTTGTGTATTATTATTGTTAATGGTATGCTGTGTCCAACTGGAGATGAGATAGAAGGGCTGGTTTCAAAGTGACCTTAGTTTACATAATGCTTGTGAATAGAGAAAATAGTATAATTTAGTAATTATGAATATGAGCTGTAATGCTCATAAACAATTTTTATGATCTCATAGGTACAGAACCAGTAGATTTTTAATATTTATTGTACCTTTCACTCTTTCAAGAGACTCTTTTCTTTTTCAGATTGTTATATTAAGAAAATCTTACTGCTTTACTTGTAGTACCTATTAAATATGGAAATAAAATACTGTATACAAAATATTCATAGTTAAATATTATTGTGTCTGTTGCCTAGGTTCAGATTACAGTAATTAGTTTAAAAACATAGTAATGAAATAGTGTATGCTACATTGCTCGGCAGTGAATCTGTGTGTTGTCTTCATTTAAAAGCACTATGTGAAGATAAAACATGCTAAAGGAACTATTTTTCAAATCTATCTGGGTTATATTAATATTGATTATATTAATTATATTAATGAATATTAAATAATGTTTAATGTTCTCGGTTTTCATGATGAACAATTTAGGAACAATAATAAGCACCACTGAAGCTCTGAATAAATTTTAAAAGGAAAAGAGATAATAGCTATCATTACTGAGTTAGCTGTGGAGTTTGTCCTGTGTTTTAAATTACCTTTTTGTAAAGTTCTGTTACCATTTGAAGCTGAGGTATGTGAAACATCTTTTCCCCTAGTAAGTCTTGATAAATTGTCAGAGTAGAAAGCACTTCAATTTCTTTATATTTTATAAGTCAACATTATATTATAATGCATATACCCATAGACATACCCATACATGTAACGTATATAAACTCAATCCTTTTCTAGTACTCCAAGCTTCCTTATCACATGTCCTCCAAGGTATGGAAAAGTCACTACATTGATTACACCTGTTCTCTACACATCCCATGCCAGCAGGCAAGCAGCTAAATTATTGCACTGGCTGACCTCACATTAAAGTCCTGAAGACACATTTCTACTTTAAGGAAGTACTAGAAACTATCACAGAAATATTCTTCCATTTTTTCTCCACCATATTTGTTCAACTATCTGATTTTACTCCTAAACTGTGCCTTTCCTCCTTGCAATATGCAAGATGCATTTCTGCTCCTACCCAAAGCCAGCTTCACCATTTGCATTGCACATCGTAACTCTTTGTGCTTTTGCATACTATCTCTTCCCTTTCTTATATTAGGAGGTTCTCTGAATCACTGCCACCAGCAAAATTTGCTGTCAGGTTTCTTTAAGCATTAAGTAATCCTTTAGCTCCATGTCTCTTTCCAGCTGTTGATTCCTTTTTATAATGCTTTCTTCAGACTTCTAGAAAGAATTGCCATTACTTGTGTAATTCTTTCCTCAACATTCTGTATGTATGCTTTCATTCCTACAGTTCTGTGAAACTGCTTTTGTTCAAGTCAAATATTATCTCCATGCTGCCAAATCTGTTGTCACTTTGTTGCTCATTTTTAACCCAATGATAACTCTTTCCTCTATTTTTTTTCTTCTTTAGAGTATTCTTTTGTACTACTGCATTCTTCTTTAGTTTTTCTTCTGCTTTATTGACTATTTCACTTAGCCTCTTTTATTAAATTTATAATATCCCAGGTCCCTTTCTGACTTCAGGTTTTTTGCTGTGCTTTTGTTTTTGTTTTTTGAGATAGGGACTTGATGTATATTCTAGGCTGGCCTTGAACTCAAACTCACTAGTAGTCCAGGATAGCCTTGAACTCATTGCAATCTTCCTGCCCCAGCCTCCCAAATGCTGGGATTACAAGTATGAGCCACGACACCCAGCCAGACTTCAAATCTCTTCCATTCACATACTTTTTAGATTACTTCATTCTATAGTTGCCTTACTTTACATACCATTTCTTTACTCAAATGACCCAAATTTATATTTCCAGTCCCGACTTAATCTAAGCATTCCTACTAAAATAGCTGATTGAAGAAACTTCCACTTAGATATTGTTATTTCAGATTTTCTTGACCAAAATAGAATTTCCTTCTCACTGCCAATTGTCTTTTCTTCATCTCTGTCTTTTCTTTTCTAATAGCATCATCATGCAATGAACATCTTGCAGATTTTACCTCTTAATCACATGTTTAATTTTTCTAATACTACTATATAGTACATAGCTGTTAAGAGGTGATTCTAGAAATCAGGCTGCCTGTGGTCAAATATCAATTGGGTATGTGCAGTTTCTATGACCTGGAATTACCACCCCTACTACCATCCTAATTCTGGCCTTAGTTACTTCTTGTTAGACTACTACGTTACCCTTCTAATTATTTTCCTTGCCTACATGCATGTCCTCTACTCCAAATTCATTCCAACCCACTCTTCATAGAATGATCTTTCTCAAACATAAATGCTATCATATTAACTCTCAGGCAAAACAGTTTGACAGCCTTGTGCTGATTACACTTGGTATAAACATCAGGCTTTTTTTCACATCTTATGAAGCTTTACATCTGGCCCTTGCTGGTTTCTCATAACCTCATCTTTTCCTCACTGTTTGTTTGTTTTACCAATCATGCCCTACTATATTGTCACTTTTCTTTAGTGAAGTAAGTCGTACCCTTCTTGTGGTCTCTGTACTGTTTGCTTCTTATGGCTGGAATAAAGCCTCATGTGTATTTATTATATAGATCTTTACTTAAATACTACCTTTTAGAAAGACCTTCATTGACTCCCACCATAATGAAGCCATCCTGGCAGCCTCTGTATCATGTCATCACCATTATTTTAAGTCTCTGTCTGTAACTTAACATTAATTATCTGCCTTCTCCACCAGAATATAGATTCAACTATATCCTTAGCCCATAGTATAGTGCCTGAAGTTATTATAATATGATGTCAGTACATTCAAAATCATAATTACTTTGTATTTTTATCTGCCGAGTTCATTGATCTATTACAGTGTCCTGTATGGCTCGGAGTTCAAGAAAACAATGCCTTAGTTGATTCTTAGGCCTTCAACTTAATTCAGCTACAAGTTACCAGTTAGATTCGCAGGTATATAGTTGAGTTTTCCCGGGATATGCTAATTACTAAGTTAACTTACCTACTGGAGAATGAAAGACTTAATGTGTATTTTGGGTTGATTTTGTTTTATTGTAGCATCCTTAGAGGTCTTGTTTTATATAATTCTTATCGATCAAAATATTCTGAAGTGAAAGAAATGGAGTTCTTAAGTAGTAAGCACTTAATTGAATTTTCATCTTTTTAAAGCATTGAAAGTTCAAGAAATGTGTAACAAAATTTAAAACCTGATCAGAAACTCAAGATCATTTCATCCTATTTTTTTTTTCACTTTTCTTTTTTGGTACCAGAAATCAAACTCAGGGCCTTGTGCACGCCAGGCAGGTGCTGTGCCTCTGAACGACATCTGAGGCCCTCATCTCATTTTTAATAGGCTGTAAATTGAAGATAGGCATATTGTTTTTACTTTAAATACAGATTTGTCTAATGTCCCTGACTTCAGAAGTTTCTGCAATTCAAGTTGATAATAGTTAAAGGAGAACTTAATGACTTAACTGATAAAATGTGTGTGAATGCATCCATAAAATGAAAAAGCACAATATAAGACACTGAAATGTGAGATCTCCTTCACTCTAAAGCTGGAGAAGTTTCTAAAATAGCTTATTTTGAGCTACAGCATGGACAACACCAACAACACAGTGCCCTGCATGGATTTCTTCTTTTGTATTTTACAGCTAGTCCAAATTTCTCTTTAGTATTATTAACATAATCTTTTGTACTGTTCACTATCATTTCAATATTATTGAGGCTCTCTCCTTGTTCCTCTACTAAAAGAGATATCTGAATAAAAAGATCCCTTAAGTCCTTTATTTGGTTCTCCAAATTGACAAGTTCTTTATGTCTCTGTTCAATTTCTGAGAGTTGTGTTTTTGTGATATTTATTTCTGTAAGTAAGCTCTCATTAAAAACTTCCCATTTTCCTTGAAAAAGCATATCATTTACTTCTTCTTCAGGTACCTGTTTTCCAGCAACTTCAAGCTGACGGAAAATAAATGTCTTGCACTTGTCTTGCTTTGCCGCTATTGTGTCATTATACATAAACATGGTTTGCTGAAAATGATGGACCATCGCAGCATGCTGAGATTTAAGTATCCTTGTCACCACTGAGAATGGTCCATTTTCAAGCTCTGACTTTTTAACCTCTTTAACTAACTCACCCAAATTTCTGTTAATGTGTTCTGCTTGGGTTTTTATCTCCTTTGTAGTGCTAGACTCTCTCTTAAGTAGACTAAACCTTCTCATTGAAGCCACCAGACTTTTCTGTTGCTGTCCAAATTTTTGGACATCATCTGTGAAACTGTTAATAGTCTCCTGTAGTTTTTGGATCTCATGTAGGTGTCTCTCGGCCACAGGTTCTCTTTCATAAATAATAGCTTGTTGCTCAAACGCCCCTTGTTCCTCTGTTTCTGTAGTAAACACATGACTGTCTCTAGAGAGTTCAATTTCCTTTGTTGTCTGCTTGAGTTCTTGAAGTCGGTCTTTCATCTTCCCTTTCCTGCTAAGAAGTAAAAAATATCACATTGAACTAAGAGAAAGTTGGTATTTTTCATGTGTACTAGTTAGTTTGATTTAGATATTTCATTTTTGAAGAAGGAGCTGTATGGGAGCATAAATAGCTCACTGGACTACATATAATACTAGTATCAAAGAAAAATGTCTCTAATGTTGTGCTGTGGGACTCAGTATTTGATATGTTCGTACAAACGCTTTTAACAATGATTTAGATTTTGGATGTTGTTACAAAAAACATGTTAATCAAATTTGGAATTTGGAGCAATCTTTAGTATGTTGAAGCGAACAGTTAGGATTCAAAGGTTGCAATAGCATTGAAAACAATATTAAAAGTAATAACACATTTAACAGATATAAAATATTTCAATGAATTGTTTGAAAATATCTTTGCTTCTAGACAATGTAATACTCTTGGGTTCATAATAGAGTCTACAAAAGTATTGGATATTTTAATAGTAACTTTTTATAGCTATCAGGGTAGTTATGCTTTTACAAGTAACAGTATAATATAATGTCTAAATAGACTTAGAAAGATGTGTGCTGTACTCAGAGTATATTTGGGTGGGACTACATTAAGTTCTAAGCATGCTTTGAGATAGAAATTCATAAATTAAGAATTTCCAAACTAGGATGGAAAAAATGAGATTGGAAAACCTTATCAAATGGTGAATCATTGAAAGAAATGAAAAATCTTTGCTCTGGAAAAATAAGATGTAAGGAATATATGCAACAATATTCTAGAATATAAATATCTATATATACAAATGGAATTAGATTTATTTGGCATAACTGCAGAGCACAGTAGGTGATAATTACATAGAGGTTTGATTCAGTATAAAGAAGACTTTTCAAGGCAGAAGAGCTGTCCCAAGATGAAGTAAATGCTTCATGAGGTGATCAGCTGCGTCAATAGAGATGTTTAAGATGGTCTTGAAAGATGACCCAGCCAAGGATGTTATAGAAAAGATCTCTGTATTGGGATAAAAGTTAAACCAGTCTCCTGATACTAATCCTTTGGTTTTAAAGGACTGGCATTTTGTTAAATAATTATTGACATCTACTCTGTGCAAAGTTTTAAATCTGCAGTATACATTCAAGAACATCTGTCCTTGAGGAATTTTCATTCTGCAGGGAAATGAACAATATAGAATTAAAGAGATAAATGAGAATTTTTAGTTCTTGATAAAACAATCAGAAAAGGTCTAAGTAGATATTTGAGCTGTGATACCTAAATATTGAGAAGAGGCAAGGGAGTATATTATGGGTATAGGAGATTGGAAGTCAAGGCAATGAAATGAGACCAATATGTTTTCAAAACAAAATTAATGCCTGTGTAGGTAAAAATAACAAAAAGGGTAACATCAAAAGAATGAAGTCAGAAAGGTGGGTAGGGACCAGATCACAATGGGCTTGTGAGCCAAATCAAGAGTTTAGATTTTTATTCTAGGTTTGACAGAAGACAAAGTATACATAGGGTATTGGCATGGTTTTTTTTTTCAGTACTGGGGATTGAACTCAGGACCTTGAGCTTGCATGCAAGGTAGGCATGGAGCCACTGAGCTAAATCCCCAGCCCTCGGCGTGATTTTTTTTTTTTTCGGTACCTGGGATCAAACTCTGAACCTTGCCCTTGCAGGGCAGGCATGGTGCCACTGAGCTAAATCCTTGGCCTGACATGATTTGTTTTTAAAAGATACTGTAGCTTGCTGTATAAAAAACTGTTTCCCAATTTGGGAAAAACAGTTCACAGGAGAGACTTGGGTGATAAAATGGAGATAGAATAAATGAGAATGATCAGGATATATTTTTGGAGATAAAAAAATAGGACTTGATGGTTTTAATCTATCAGATTTTAACCCAGATTTTAACATAGTAGAAAAGTGTTTCTCTCGGTTTTCCTTTTACCTCTTTGGCTCTTTCCCACCTGGGTTCTCTTCTTTCTTACCTCTGAATTTTGGAATGTTTCCAGTCTCTAAGTTTTTATTAGATTTTTGGTTAGAGTTTTTAATCTCATGGCATGAAATATTATGTATTAGCTCACTACTCAAATTCGGATCTCCAGTATAGACTGCTTTACAGCACCTGCTACTTGACAGTTCCTCTTGAATGTCTACACCTAAATTGAGCATGTGACCTTCTCTTGAGCCTCTAGCCTGCCCCATCTCAGTAAATGGCTGCTCGATTTTTTGAGTGAGTCAGACCAAAAATGTTGGGAGTAGTTTTTGACTTTTCCCCCTCATATCATTTCCAAACTAGATAGCACTTCATATCTAAGCTAATAGCAAATCTTGTCAACCTCTGTTGCATGGTATTTTTTGATCCAACCTCCTCTTCTCATCTCCCTGGCCCAAGTCATCATTATTTCCCTCTTTTATTACTGTAACATTTTCTTAAGTGCTCTCCTTATTTCTTATTTTGTACACTCCACCCTCTTGATCCTTCCATAACACAGAATTCAGAGTTAAAATCGAAGATGGATCATGTCGTTACTGTGCCTAAAATCTTCCTTGGGTGTTACTTCACAGAGGAAAAACCAGAGCCTACAATGTTCTACATGACCACTTTCCTACCTCTTTGACTTCACCACTTCCAACTGCCTGCCTCTCTATGCTTCAGCCTCACTGTTCTTGATGTTTCTCACACAAACTCTAGGCACTATCCAGCCTTAGGATATTGAAATTTGCAATTTTCTCTCTTTGAAATGCTTTTCTCCACATATGACTTATCATTCAACTTCTTCACTTCTTGCTGAAGTGTCACCCTCTTAGTAAGACTATCTTGGTCACCCCATATAGAACTGTAACAACCTTCTCAAATTTCTGACCCTTCTCTGTACTTTTCACTATTTAACAGACTGTGTAATTTACTTATCTTAATTTATTGTTTATTTTCTCCCCCAAATAAAAGCCCCATTGGAGCTTTGTTCATTCTGGTATTCCCAGCAACCTTGATCACTCTCATATTTATTGAGCTCTGACGTTGCATTGTTTATTTACTTGAGCTCTTAATATGAGCTGGGTACTGTTCAAAATGTGTGGTATTTTCCTGTGAGAACTAAGTGCAGTATTTACTAATGAAATTAAGATCTGAGTTTAAGTAGATTGACCAAGGTGTCAGCTTGTGGTAGAATTGGAATTCAAGTGCTGGCCATATGGCTTGAGACTCAATTTGTTACTATGCAGTAAAGCCCTTTTCAGTGTTGTCCGAAGCTACAGAGAAGTTGTATAGGGTGAATTCAGAAAAGAGGAAATTACTTCAGTTAAGTGGTTGGGAAAGAAGATGAATCACAAGGGATAAGACCTTGAAATTTGTTTTTAACTGAAAGAGCTTTTCATAGATGTTAAAAGTATACTCAGAAACATTTCCTATTTAGTTACATTGCTGAGCATACTAAGTACTGGTTAGAAACATTTAAGAGTAAGCTATTCTTGTCTATAATGCACTTAGGCTATTTACTTTTTAAATATTTAAGATATGTCACTCAAATACCATGCAATCTTTTATTTTCCCACTAATTTTTTAAAATAATAGTGAAAAAGAAAAATTAAGCAATTAAATGTATGCAACTCATAGACTTCTAACCTGGAAAAGAATTCTGCTTGCTCCTCACTTTATTCTGTATATTCCACTTTACTTGCAAGGAATAATTTCTCTCACTTAGGAATAGAAGTAACTGAAGCTAATAGTTTTCTCAGATCCAAGCAGAAAAAAAAATAGTATGATATTAAACTCAGAAATTTCATAAAAAGGAAGATTAGTCAAGAAAGAATATCAGAAAGGTAATATGGATATTACTGCCAGTGTTGGGTGTTAGGAAAGTAGATAAATATAAGACATAGTCACTGATCCATATAGTAGGTGTTTTTTGGAGGGGGTGAAGGGAGGGTAGGTTAATGGGGAAAAAATAAGAAACAAGATACATCATGTAAAGGTACAAGATCCCTATGATGAATGTAACTGTATTGTATACCTAAAATGTACCAATAAACTTAATGAAAACAAAAAGAAAGAAGTGTGAAAACAACAACAACTAAGGACAAAAAACGAAAAACCTAAGGACAAAAAGTTTTTTAAAAAAGAAAGAAGTGTGAAGTATGCCCTACATTGAACTCACCACTCAGCTAAGTAAAGCAATCAAGCTGTGTTATTTATTTTGCCTAAAATCTATTTGTCGTTTAGGTTACCATGTCCCTTTTCCCATGGAATTTGAGTGTCCCCAGAGGTTCTCTGAGCAAACGCCAATACCTGCCTCATGCGGTAGAGCAGCCTACAGTCCTTAACTCCACATTCAACATTCATTCACGTTGACACAAGGCTTCTCTCACTTCCTCTCATCTTAATTCTCATTCCACAGAGTTTGTGCCTATTTTGTTTTGAAGCCATCAAAACACTTGGTTTAGTTGTTCACTTCATATTTGCTTATTTCAATAATTAAATTGGTTGTATCATGAATGTCATTGTCTGCTGATCCAAAACTCTACGTTTCCAGCCACCATTTCTAGAAATTACAGTAAGACGAATCTCTATTAATAATCACGAAATTAAAAAATCACCATTATAACTATCATGAAAATATAATTAAAAGTAGTATTTCTCACTGAGTATCCACAAAATTCTGTTGGAAGGGTAATGATTGACCAAATGACTTTCCAGGTGAAGAAATACAGATGCAGAAGGTTACCTGATATCCAGTGTTACCTGACCTAGGAAAACACAGATCTACTTCATTCCACTCCTTCCTCCTACGGAAATTTTAGCTCTTTAGCATAAGCCTTTGTTCTGTAATAAAATAAAAAATATTCCTTGGAGCAAAAAAAAAAGGAAATGGATTTCTTAGCCTTTTCCATGCAAGTAGGAAATAAGCCAAATAAAGGGAATGTATGTAATAGAATGCAAGCTCACTATTATTCACAGCCTCCACTAAAATGAAAACAAATTGATTTTTATCTGGATTTCAGTGCTCAAACAACCAATTGAAAGTTCAGGTTTGCTATTCTCATTTTTGTATTATTTTTCTTTTTAAACTATACTAAGCAAATTAAATTTATAAATTACATATAAGTTGTATGTAATCACATATCACAATTAACTATCTAGTTAATTGTGATTAACATTCTGAATATAAAATTTCAAATTTTAAGTTAAATTTGAAAAGATTTTTTAACTTTATAAAATAATGTAATATAGTAATTCTTAATGAATTTTAAATATTTAGTTTGTGAAAAATTCTACCTAATTTTATGTTAACAGTCCAGATATGCTTGACTGTGACGTTAGAATAACCATTTCCCAAATCTTGGCTGCTTAGGAGTGCAACCTTTCTTGCTGCTTAGGAGTGCAACCTTTCTTGCTCATATTTCATATCCATAATGAATTTATAGGGGCACTGCTCTCAGTCTTGGTCACTTGGAAACCTAAACTCTACTTTTCTGAATGTGGTAGTCACCACAGCAGGGAGAGAGCACACTAGAGAGAGCCTCTCTTCTGCATTAAAATGCTACAGCCTTGAAACGATCTGTGCCACTTTCCTTTAGAAGTCCTCAACCAACTGAAAGTATCTGTCAGTGAGGTAAAGTCCTCCCCTGTTCCACAAAGGAGAGGAGACCCTGACCTGGTGACCTTTCTAATTTGATTACAGAAGAAATCCTTGGAGGATAATCATTTTTCTCATTTTTTTTAATGTGAAGACTGAGAAGCAGAAATGGTCAGTGTTTTGCGCAGTTATGGTGAACATGTTAATAGTAGTACTGTTCTAAGAATACAAACTTCCAAGCTTCTAGACCAATGCTATATCCATTATAAAACATGTAAATTTCATGTAACATATTATATAAAGCTGGGACCACCATCATACTCTTCTGTTTTTCAGTATTTTATTAAATAAATAATGTTTGTGCTCGTACAACATGGGGAAGTAATTGTAGAAACCTCTCATGTGGCAGCTCTGTGAAAGTAGTCTTCTCAATTCCAGTGAGAAGGAATTTGATGTTAATGTCAGTTAGCTTAGTGATTTATTTCTAATAGCTTCCTACTATTCTTTATTTGGCTTAGTGTTGTCACATCCCTATGTATGTGCTTTTTCTGCTATTACCGTATTGATGTTGAAAATAGATTCTTTCCCAAAGTGTTTAAGTGTTTATATTACACTCACCTTTTATTAGCTTTATCAAAAATGATTTTTATTTTGTTCTTAATTAGTACATAGACATAGTTTAAGAAGTCAAATCATTTCAAACTTAGAAAGATATATATCTGACCCCTGACTACTCTTCCATAATCCCATTTCCAGTTCCCCTTTCTCAAGGTAGTCATTTTCAGCCCCTCAGCTGTAGGTTGCTGGTTTTTAATTTATTTATTTTTTTTAGCAAAACATTTATTGGTACATTTTAGGCATACATAATAATAACATTCATCATAGGAAATTTGTACCTGTACATGGTATATGCCGCCTCTTTTTTCCCATTCCCTCTTGCCATTAAGTTTCCTATGTCTAGATAATTTGCTTGTGTGGGTTCTGCTTCTTCACTTTTATATACTGTATTGCATCTCTACTATAAAAGATGTGGATTTAAATTTCTCTTATTCTTTCACTTTTCGCCTCTTAATATAGTCAGATAATAGGTAGTATTTTATGCTTACATTATTATGGCTACCCAAATATTATTTACATAAAGTAAAGTATTATGGTTATAATTTCTTTATCAAGTAATTTTTCCATTGTTTTTAGGTCTTTTCAATGAAGGAAATGGAAAATGTGTGTTTTGTTTTATGAAAACTTGTTATTTGCTCTTTTATATACATACACAGAAAATACTCAGAAGATAAATGGGCAGTTTGGTGATTTTTCGCAAAGTAAATACATGAAACACCACACAGATCACTAAATCATTCTAAAACTAACCAAACAGAAAATGTCTTCCTATATATTTAAATATAGCTGATATTTTAAATTTCGTTTTATTAGATCATCTTTTGATGCATCTTTTTTTTTTTTTTTGGTACCGAGGATCAAACTCGGGACCTTGCGCTTGCGAGGCAGGTGCTGGAACCACTGCGCTAAATCCCTGGCCCTGATGCATCTTTCATAGAACCCTGTAATGTGACTTGATGGTGTTAAGAGCCCCTCTCTCCCTTTATAGTATCTCTTTCAGACCCTGGTTCCTCATCATTTTTGGTTCATCCCCTTTATTTAGCAATATACCATAGCTTCCTTTCAAAATATGAATATAACCTGCATTTCTGAAATGTTTTTATTCTCTCTTTACACCTGACCAATATATTTCCTGGGAATATAATTCTTGCTTGGAAAGTATATTCCCATAAAAGTTTGAAAGTTTTACTATGTTATCTTCTGCCTTTATTGCTCTTGAGAAATATTCTATCTGCTTCCTAATATTTTGTATAAGATCTGTTTTTTTCGTTGTTGTTGTTTTTTTGGGGGTGGTATCTGGGATCGAACTCGGGTCCTTGCACTTGCCCAGCAGGTGATGAAACCACTGAGCTAAATCCCTGGTCCGAGATCTGTTTTTATATTCCCTTTTCATGAAATGTTTGGCCATTCCTCTTTATTCCTGGTGTTCCAAAATTTCACAGTAATGTGACTTGGGGTAAGTCTTTTTTCTTTTTCTTAATTTTTTTTTGGCTTAATATTTAGTGGCTCTTTTTAATCTGGAAACTCATATATTTTACCTTTTCTTTTCAGTTTTGTTTTATCAGTATAGTTTAGCTTTAATTTCTACTCTTCATTTTGGCTGAGTATGTTCCATTTTCATATCTGCTATCTGAAAGTCTCCCTTTCTTTAAATTTTAATGAAATAGGGTGAAAATTTGTCCTTTTTTTTACTTCAGGTTATATCCAAGGAAACATTTCTACATCTCTGCATCTTGATTAAGTCATAGTTGATTATCTTTGTAGAGTTCGCATAATTCAGAATGTTCCTGTGATGTAAAAACAGACTTAATGTAGGTATTTGGGCACCCTTACATGCTATATTTAAATTGTATTTTCTAAGAATTTCAGAGCTATAACTATAGGCACAATTATTTCTAGTTTAATTGATCTTATATCTTCAAAGATTGAAAGATTAGGCAAAGTGAACCATTCAAGAATGTTAGAATTTAAAAGTTGGGAGGGACAGAGTTCATATAGGCATAAATATGCAGCTTATAGTTGTGAAATCATTCAATTCCTTAGGTGAAATTGGTGAGATCACTATTTTATGCAATATTTCCTATACTTTAAATTTATTTCAAAGGTGGAAATGTTTTACATGAAAATGAATCATCTTTCAGCATATTAGCGTAATAATGGCTATACAGTCTTGAATTTTACTCTGTACACTGGATTATATTTTTTATTTTAAACATAATATTTGAAAAAAATAAAGAACAGTAATTGGGACAGAGTAATCAACTTCGACACTTTGTTCTAGGAAGTAGAAAAGTAAACTTGAATGACTCTAAAACTTTCTCCTCCCTGTTACAGAAAGTACATTCCTAGATACAAAAACAAATGAAACTTACCTAGTGCTTTAAGAATTGTGCTGTGGAATATGTACTTAATATGCTTACAGATTTATTTAAAGTAAGCAATTTCTTTCTACACTTGCTGTATTGCTTACATAAGTTATTTCAAAAAATATAGCCAATTTTAAGCCAAACATGAAATATCTTTTACTTTTGCATTTAAGGACAACTTGCAACATTTCTCAAGTTCAGGGTTAAAGCAATGGAACTTATTGAAATATTGACTTCTCTGGCTACTTAAACAAGAGCAAAATAGTGCTTTTTAAAAATAGACTAACAATTATTGCACTTTGCATATGTTATCTATGTTTTAATTACCTGGCATGGTTCTTGTATAGTCTTTAAATACTTTTTGTCCTATTTTTAGTGTAAATTATTATATTAACTTGCTTAATTTAATAATAATAAAATCATTTTTATTATGACTCAATATACTTTTTACACTTTCATTTATCTGATTCAGGTACCTTGTACATAATTTTTTATATTAAATTTAAAAGTGAATAGCCTTAAAGATAGAATATTCTAGGTGTTACATGGCCATCTTTCAAGTCTACCGCTAAAATATCTCAATGTCAGTATTAGTTGCACTTCAAATGGCATATTTATTAAATTCTAACATGGTAGTAATTATAAGATAGAAAGTATCTGATGTATTGTAGGTTGCATTTAAATGACACTGACTTAAACATTATACTGATTTAATAGTTTAAAAATTTTATATTAAATTTTATAATTTAAGTACTTTCAATATACTAGCTGAAACATTAAAAAGGGGATGGAGTACTTTGATAATTCATGTTAGTAATTTTACAATAAAATTATTTTCTAATTTCTTCAAATTAGTTTTAGAACATTCTGGGAAACAGCAATAGAAATTAATTAAAACTGTATGAAATTATCTCAACTTTAAAGGTTATACATATATGTGCACTTTAGGTGTAACCTGACTTCCTAATATTTCCAAAATGAGAAATCACTTTTTAAAGAACTTAAAAAATTATTTCTTCTAAAGTTGATTAAGAGTTTTGTGCCTATGTCCTGTTCAGTTTATCAGTATTATGTATAAACAGGGTAGCCATCTGTGGCATGTCCAAGTCTGAGGAAAATAGGTAAATTTAACTTTCTGTTGAGCTATATTTAAATGTCACAATATAACCAGATTTTGTCTATGAATGTCTCACATTAAGAAGTAGAAAAAGAGTAGTTTATTTACCTTTCTGTCTTGTTCCTTACGTTGTTTTTCCACTGCCGTGTTAGAGTCCTGCCTCTGAGACGAAATCTGAGTATCATCTACTGTAATGTTTGATCAAATTATTTAAATGTCTGTCTTATAGGTCACAGCCTAGTTTCTGTATGGTTCTCATATAGTTAATTGAAAGCCAAATAATGAAGTCAAATAAGTTGGAGATAAAGTTATGCTTTTGCTGTTAATATAAATGAGAACACCTGGAGAATCTGGTTCTACCAGTTAAACGCCTATTCTTCAGATTAAAGGAAGATTTTCATTGGAGCTAGTTCAGTAACAGGAAGTCCTTGTTAAACTGCCCACATAGGCTGTGCTGCACATATAAATATAAATCTAGCCATATATTACCTGTGGAATAATACAACAAAAAGTTTGTATTTAAATAAAGGTTATTTTCTTTTCTTTAGATATCGAAACCTGCTAAAAGTACAGAATAGGAATCAATTGTGGTGGAAAGAAGCTTGGTGTAAAGGCTTTTGCTCCATTTACTTTAAGATGATTGAATTCTACCCTATTTTAGGAAATCCTACAAAGACCCAGCTCTTAAAAATCATAGAATTTCAGAAGTAGAACAGCCAGAAAACAGCTCATGTCTTTAACCTTCCACCCTACTTTTCTTAATATACTGCCATTTTTACTTTAAAATAAGTTTCTTATGTAGTTTTCAGTATAGAATAACTAAAGTTGTACAGCAGTATTAAACTGTTTATTATACCAATGTAACAGTTCAAAATTAATTTTTCAGGAGTATTTATAAAAAGTTACTTGTGAAGATTTCTCTCATACTACTCAGTTTCTTAACCTGTCCCTTTTTTTCTACCTAGATTATTGTTTGAGGGCAAGAGAAGGAACATTGTTATAATGGCTGACAAAATAACATTTGAAATTATTTTTTGATTTAGAAGCTATACTGCCTGGAATCTGTTCCCCAAATAAGAAATGATTCCACACATCTATTTTTCACAGCGCTCTTAAGTAAAAGCAAAACAGTAGAAACACAAAAGTCTTGCAGTACAGAAGTGGCTTAATAAACGATAGGATAGCTATACAGTAGAATATTTTACAATTGTACAGCATAATGAAGAAGATTTTTTTGTCCTCTTCCAGAGTTTCTCTTTCATTAGAAAATACATGCTGCAAAAGAAGTTTATACAGTACACTAGTTATTATACATACAGGTACATACCAGTTACTCCCAGTGAAGTCTATAATGTCCAAATTGAGGCTTTCCTTATATGGAAGTACTACTTCTCCCATACACTTACTCAAAATACTATTTCTCCCACATGCTTGTTTTAATATTTTCTAAAATAAAGAATATAAAGATGAAATAAAAACTAATTAAAATAATTACCTATAGAAGGGGAGGAATTAGAGGAGAAGGGAAAGAGATGGACAATGATTCTTTCCCATTATACCTTGGTTTTATAGTTTTGAATTTGGAACCATGTAAATATTTTAAAAATTAAATTTTAAAATACACACTATCTTTTGAAAAAGCAAAAGGACCTTGAGACAAATGAATCTAGCTATATATGTAGCTGGTGACCTAAATGCCCAGAGAAGGGTTATTTCAAGTAATTTATTTTATTTATTTATTCAGTGTGTGTGTGTTTGTGTGTGTGCGTGTTGCTAGGGATTGAACCTAGGGTCTGTGCATACTCAGTAGGCACCCTACCACTGAGCTACACCTGCAACTCTTCAAATAATTTAAAATCTCAGTATTTGGTACATCTCTAATGTGATATATCTTTTTTTAAAAAAGCACTAACAGATCTTTTCTTCATTTAATAAGTCATATTTTAGTAATAATATTGATATTCAGTTGAAACATAACAAGATAGAGCAAATGGTTAAGGGCAGTGTTATTAAAACTATACTTGTCAGCATACATGAAGAGAGATACCAATGAAGTCTAAGAAGGTAAATAAAAACTTAGTAATATTTGATTTGAAATAAATAAGAACTCATGTTTTAGCTTTAAAAAATGAAACAAACCTATTTCTAACTGTGTGCTCTGAAAGGATTGAGAAGCAATGACAAGTCAATAGCAGTGAATATCATTAGTGTCCACATTATGTCTTTAACATATCATTTTTTACAGAAATCTCCCTAAGAAACATAGGGAAATAGGCAATTTTGGGTCTCAGACATAGCTTCATGTTAGAAAGCAAAGAAATTATCAGCAGCTGTTGAAGTTGTACAAAGGAGGAGCCCAGAGCCCACCTGAAGGGGGCTCTGTATCCAAAGATGAGCAGCTTTGGGCCTTAACAAGAACAATAACTGCAATAAATGCAACTACATCAAATATATTTTAGAAAATCAATTTGTAATGATACCCCCTAAAAGAAGATCTTAACAACATGATAAAGCAACTATTATCAGTTTTGGGGGTGACTAGGGCACCAATGAATTACGAAAATTAGAAAATAAAACCAAAGGATCAAACATTTATCTTGATTTAACTGTGACTTGTATTTAAGAGTCACCAGCAAATTGATGGAAGCTAATTTTTTTTTACAGAAAACTCTGCCATTAAATACAGAAGGAATATAGAACTATTTTTATTTTATAAACAAAATAATTGGATTAAACAAACCATCGATTACTGTTAAATTCATTAAGTGAAAAGTTAATAAGGAACTCATTTTGAGTGGATCATACTATCTCAAATCCACAGATCAATTTTAATGTCACTAAAATATGACAATATAAAAGTGATACATCATCCTTTCTAGTTATCAGCAACCCCATTAGCTATGTTGCCAAATTATTTCACCCTGAAATTCATCTAACCTCCATATCTAATTGCCAGATGTAGGAAATATAAGATATGTATGTTAACGATCTCATGAAGAAGATATAGCCAAATCCTAAACATGTACAGTTCTACAAAAGATGATTTGTTTTCTTTTAAAAATAAATGCCATGGAAGGAAAAGAGATATTGTTGGAGTTGGGAGAGGGTAGGTATTACCGATTTTAAAGACTTAGGTGTGAAAGTCCCGAGTTCGATCCCCGGTACCAAAAAAAAAAAAAAGACTTAGGTGTGATAAATTGTAATGTGCATTTGGTTTGAATCTGATTATGAATATAACACTTGTAAAATGATATTGAGGAATATTAAGTACATTGAATAATATTAAAGGCTTTTTATTAATTGTGTTAGGTATGATAATGTGGAACTGTTTTGTAATTTTTTAAATTTTTGGTGAAGTAATATAGCCGAAGGGAAAAGAGTAGAAGGTGTATAGATCAGCATGAATGACACAGTATTGATAATATTTAAAGGTAAATGATAGTTCATTAGACTTACTATTCTGTATATTTATCGACACCTTTATTTTTTCTCAAAATTCTAACAGACTCTGAACAAGGACAGTCTAGTTATCACCCAGTATCAAAAGGGATTGGTTCCAGGACCCTTCACAAATACCAATATCCAAAGATGTTCAAGTTCTTCCTATAAAACAGAAGATTTATATGTAACTTATGCATATCTGTATACTTTATTTATTTATTTCTGTATTTATTTATTTATTTTGGTACTGGGGATCAAACTCAGGACCTTGCACTTGCGAGGCAGGCGCCGGAACCACTGAGCTAAATCCCCAGCCCTGACATCTGTATACTTTTAATTACCTTTAGATTGCTTATAATACTTTATATAATGTAAATGTTATGTAAATAGTTGTTACACAGTTCTGTATTATTTAAGGAATAGTGACAAGAAGGAAAGTCTGTATACAATCAGTACAGTGTTTTGTTCTTTTTTTTTTTTTCCCCAAATACTTTCTATCTGAGGTTGAATTCACGGATGCAGAGTCCATGAATACAGATGGTCACTGTATTTTATTAAACTTTTTGACCTCTGCCATCTAATAGGCAAATAGTGGTACTTCATGGCAATTTCTGTTATCTCTAGAAGTTGTCTGGTTTGTCATTTGATTCCCCAGTTACTTTTTTAGTGTTAGTTACTTTTCTCTTGCTGAGACAAAATACCTGACACACAGAGTTAAAGGGGAAAAGGTTTATTTGGCTTAAAGTTTATAGAGGTTTCAGTCCATAATCAGTTGGCTCCAAGGCAAGGTGGCAGAGGGGCAACAGAGGCACAAGCAGCAAAAGCAACAAGGCCACAAGAGACCTTAAGAGTGTCTTTCTGTTCCTTTTTTCTTATTCAGACTACTGGGATTAGGGCAGTGCCAAAGCAATCACTCTTGTGTCCTGGTTTAGTAACCACACACCCTTAATCCTAGCATCACACATTCCAGATTTACCTACCTTTGAAAAAGACTGCATGAGGGGACATCTAGACACAAGGAACAACACCCAGTTTGCTACTAAATGAATGTGTGTCTATGTGTGTATGTGAGTTGCACATAGTGTATTTATTAATGTGCAGTTTTACGCCAAGTAAACTAGAAGTAGCCCTGAGCCTTCAATAAATTTTACATTTACATGGACGTATTCACATACTAGAAATGTAGATGAGCCCAAATATAGAGTGAATAATTGACATTTAAAATGAAAGTTTGTATTTTATTAAGATAATTACATGAGATAAGGATATTTACATCATGATGCAGTTTAAGAGATAAGGGCATAATATGTAGCTGTGGGCCATGGAAAATAGCCCCCTTTTTTCCTGTTTGTTGGTTCTTTTAGGGCTACTGGTCTATTGTTTGTGCTTTCTCTTTTTTTTTGGTACCGGGGATTGAACTTGGGGCCTTGCACTTGTGAGGCAGGTGGAGGAACCACTGACCTAAATCCCCGGCCCCTTGTTTGTGCTTTCTTGATACTTCTTGATTTTGCTTTTATAGGCCAGTTCTTATTATTTTATCAGTAATAAATAAGGAAGAATGATGAGATAATACTAAAATACTTTCTAAATCATGTTCTGTAACCAGTAGATTTATAACTATTGAATAGAAGGACATGGTGAAAAATAATAGGAAATAGACCTTTTGCAAGTAGGAAGGAACCAAGAGATGGAGAGAGAGAGGAGGGCAGAGGGGAGAAGGAATAAAAAGAATGAAGACATGTTATGCACATGTACCAATTCTCCATAATGAGGGTTTCTTTTTTTTAATGCGGTGCCGGGGATCAAATCTGGGGCTTTAGGTCTGCTAGGCAAGTGCTGTACCACTAAGCTACAGCTCCGGCCCCATCCCATGATGATTGCAATCGTTAATTTAAAAATATTTTGAAGATGTCAATTGATTACAGTTTGTTATAAAACCACTTTGTTTTCTAGGTTAGCAAATAAGCAGGACAAAGAAGGGGCTTTAGGAGAAGCTGATGTAATTGAATATCTGTCTTTAGAAAAATTGGTTAATGAGCACAAGTGCCCATGTCAGATAGTAAGTACTTTTTCTTTTTTGCTTTTTACAAATATTTTTAGTATAACTTAGTTTTCACAGAGGTGATAAGTAGTCAAAGAACAACCTTAAAAGAATTTTTTTACATAGCCAATCATGCTGTTATTATTCTATTAGTATTAGTTACATTGTAATGTGTTTTCTGTTTAGCTGTTACTGACTTCCATGAGCTATCCTTCATGATTTCAGAGTTTTTAACATTGCTTTCTGTAAAGAATGTATACAAAAATGTTATGCTATAATTTTTTTAATGGGAAAGAAAAAGTATAAGACAAATTCAGAAATTCATAATGAATTTTGAAAAATTCATTGTCATACAATCTTAAGAGTTGTCATACAATCTTAAGAAAGATGCATGGGATTTAATTATTTGTTCTAGTTTCACAAAATTATTATTAGGTTGTCAATTTTATGGACGTTTGCTGCTATAAATTCATTGGTAAAGAAATTAAAACTTACTAATACTCTTAATAAGTAGATGTATTTTTCTTATGGCAGGTCTATTTTGTCTTCTAATAAAATTGTTTAAAATTATAACTTACAACTATCAACTTCTATGTCGTAGTGAGTCTTGTAGCTTACAGATGCCATATGTAAAATCTTTCAATTTCTATGTAATATTGAGGTATGTTTTACAAGTTATGTAAACATATGCTTCATATAAATATTTTAAGTGGCTTACTTTTGATTTGCCAGTAATTATACTTAGTGGTTAATGAGTACATTTGTGTGGAGAGCTTTTAGTTTTATTCTTTGAATCAAATAAACATCTATTGTAGGAACCTTGTTCGGCAGTCTTGGGGTATGGAAAGAAAATTGATAAGTCTATTAAAAAAGGCCTTTATTGGCTATTGCATATCATTGCAAGAGACTTTGATGCCTTAAATGAACGCATCCGAAAGGACACAACTGAACAACGAGCCCTGGAGGAACAGGAAAAACGAGAAAGAGCTGAACGAGTGCGAAAATTACGAGAAGAAAGGTAAATAGCCTAATTTTATACCACAGTACATTTGAAGAGTAAAAATATATGGCAATTTTATGAATACTTTGCAACTTTTGTTTATTCAGTCTACTTGTTCTATTCAGTTTTGTGTCCTTTTGTATGAAGGAGGATACTAAATAAATTGCCTATTTTATGGATCTTCGATCACCCAAGTTTAAGTGATAGATTTTTTACTTTCCTGGTGGTATTATACTACTTACATGTACTCCCTGTTCAGTCATTATTTCCCAGTTTCAAAATTTCATCTCATATCTTAGGAGAACATTTAGAGCAGTGGTTATCAACATACAGGGAGATTTTTACCTTTTGGGGAACATGGAGAAATGTCTGGAAAAATTTTTTAATTGTCACAGCCAGGTGGAAGGGAATATAGTACTGATACCTATTGTGTAGAGGCAAAGGATGCTGCTAAACATTTTACAATATGCAGGGCATTGTCCCACAACAAGGATTTATAAGGCTCAGAATTTAAAAAGTATAGAGACTAAGAAACCTTTCTTTAGACTTAGCAAATATAGAAGGTGAGACGTTAGAGGGTAAATTAACTTAAGAAAAATCTGATTTCGGTACTAATTTTGTCAGAAAGTAGACCACATTATACCATTTCAAGTTATTAAAATGTATATCTTTTTTTTTTTTTTTTTTTAGTACCAGGGATTGAACTCAGGTCCTTGCGCATGCGCAGCAGGCGGCGAAACCACTGAGCTAAATCCCTGGCCTCTAAAATGTATATTTTAAGTCATTATTAAATATGATGTGAGAAAGAAAACATTTAAACTAAGTTCACTAAACTATACTTTTAAAAAAGTTTGCATTAATTCTACTTCAGAATCATTTATAATTTTAATGCTGCAAGAAAGTGCTATGATTTGAATATAAGTTGAATTTAATACTTAGCTTTAGATTTCTCTTTCTCTTTTTCACTCAATTGTTACAAGGTGGAAGAAGGAGGAAAAAGAGGAAAATTGAAAAATATTTTTAAATGAGTTCATGTAAGATCCAAAGTTGCTTTCCATCAACCTAAGTAATACTGGCTTTTCATACTGTTTAACATAGCTGCATCCCCATAGGCAAAAACCCACTACTACTGACCTTTGTGAGGAAGGCTGTATTTATCTTAAATTATAGCGGAAGTCCTCTGACAGTGTTCTTCTTTAAATTGAAATAATTCCTTAAAGGAGAAATATTTGTAAAAATCACTCTCCTCCACTTTCCTGAAGTGCTCTATTATACGAACATGTGATCCATCTAGGTCTTTATCTAACCAAAGAAAAAAGAAGACAAGTGATCTTGAGGCAGCTGCCAATATGAGGTTTTAGTGTGAGAATCTTTGGTTTCATATCCTAGAGTATATTTTCATGATATAAAGCTCATTACAAGTAGTCATATATGTAAAATACCTTACTTATAAAAATAAAATATAGGGCTACTGTTTTCTGAAAACTTCCTTGCCCTATCTCCATGAAGAAAACAAAAACATGGGATTGAGGATGTAGTCAGTGGTAGAAAACGTAAGCATGTGTAAGGCAGAGAGTGGGGGGAAGAGGAGAGAGAGAGAGAGGAAGGAGGGAGGGAAGGAGGGAAGGAAAGAGGAAGAAGAGAGGGAAAAAATCAAGTTGGATACAAGAAACTTAATGTTAGTCATTTTAAGAAAGCTTTTACCTATTCTGCGTTACAGCAGGCTTTTCTAATACTCATTCTCCTTTCCTCCTTTCTCCTTAGCCTTGGCAGTTGTGGTCTGAGACCTCTCCTGTTTAGCTGAGACTCTCTAAAAATAAATTGGTATTTAAACAGGATAGATTACAGAGATTAGAAAATAATCTTTTTACTTTGCTAAATTCAACCTAATTGGTCCTCATAATCATTTCCAATTTTTTTTGAAAAATGGTAAAAACCCAATTTTGATATCAAAATAGTATATTAATACTATATACCTGAAACTGTTGCTAATAAATGAGTAACATGAATAACAATGACTCATGTTTTCCTTATTTATGAGTCCCCTTGCATATTTTGCCTTATTTGATCTTCAGAACACTTCAATGAGGTATTTTTTCCGTATTTATGGGGAAGCTGAGGCTCACGGATCTAGTCCAAGGTCATAAGAATAGTTAATTGCAAATCTCTAAATTTTGCCTTTCCAGATTCAGAATGAAAGGATATATATTTCCATGTTAGAACACAGTTAATAAATGTCATAGTAATTGAACATTCACATTGCTAATCTACTAATGTAGATGATGATCCATAATACTCATTTTTCTTCCTTTGGCTGCTTGTTTTAGTAACTTACTTTTCATGTATTGGGCAACATTAACTCCAAATCACAGAAATCATAATTGATTCATTAGTAACTAGTATGGGAATATTTAATCTGAATGATACAGGGAAACTTTTTTTACAATTTCTCATATTATTAAACAAAGCAGCAGTTTTTACCTGGCTATTCAAATGTGATATACACCCAGACAAAACTAGTACTACTTTTTTTTTATAGCACTACTTTGTCATATACTTGTATAAAATCTATAAATGTCGCGCTCTCTTCTTTGTACTGTAAATAAGAAACATCTTTGTGTATAAATAAAAACAGGTTGAGTTAAAGGAATGTTTCCAAGTTGTATTTAAAAATAGAAGACTTTTCTTTTAATGATGGTAAAAATAATAGCTTTGATTTTGGAGGGTAATTAATAATTTGACAAATATACACCTTTGCAAATGTGAAGAAATAATCTGTACATTAACATTAAGGAGTTACTAGCTGAGTGTGGTGGTGCATGGCTGTATTCTCAGCACTGTGGAGGCTGAGGCACGAAGATCCCCATGAGCTCGAAGCCAGCCTGGGCTACATAGTGAGTTCAAGACCAGCCTGAATTACATAGGGAGACCTTGCTTCCAAAAAGTGAAACAAAACAAAACAATGAAGAAGGCACTCATAAGGACTGTCATTTTGTCAGAATTTTTTCTTTTTAATTCAAATAACTAATTTCTTTTTCTTTTTGGTTGTTGTTGCTTTTTTGTTTTGTTTTGTCTTGTTTTGTTGAGACAGGATCTCACTATATAATTCACTCTGGCCTTGAACTTGATATGTAGCCCAGGCTGGCCTTGAACTCATGGCAGTCCTTCTGCCTCAGCCTTCAGAGTGCTGGGATTACAGGAATTCACTACCACTCCTGGCTTCAAATAACTAATTTTTAAATGAGGACAGAGGCCTATTACCTGCATAAGTTTTTTGGTTTTTGGTTTTTTTTTGGTATTGGGGATCGAACTCAGGACCTTGCGCTTGTGAGGCAGGCAGTGGGACCACTGAGTTAAATCCCCGGCCCACCTGCATAAGTATTTTTGAATTCCTCTCACTAATTCAAAGCTATGATGAGATGTTTAAATTACTAAGCCTACATACCCATAAACCTACTGCACATTGGTTTATTAAACATAATTCAGCACTTTTTACAAAGAAATTTCCATTTTCCCCCTCAAATAATAGGGAACAAAGAGAACAAGAGCAAGGAGAACTGGATGGAACCAGTGGTCTGGATGAGTTGGACCCAAGACCAATTACTGTCAATCCTTTCCAGCCTATAGCATCTGTAATAATGGAGGTATGAGTTGGTGCCA
The DNA here is from genome assembly GCF_053883595.1 of Heterocephalus glaber. NCBI lineage: Eukaryota > Metazoa > Chordata > Mammalia > Rodentia > Bathyergidae > Heterocephalus > Heterocephalus glaber. The sequence goes on from NW_028258138.1 coordinate 42,690,284, forward strand.
AATGTGATTTTTAAAAATATATTAAATTATAAAGTTGATGTTGTGAAAGGAGGAAGAAAGGAACAGTTAGTCAGTTTTCCATCACTGTGACAAAATACCTGAAAGTGACAAGTAAAAGGAGGAAAGTTTTATTTTGGCCCATGGTTTCAGAGGTTTCAGTCCATGGTTAGCTGGCTCCATTGTTTCTGGGTCTTTGTCAAGGCAGAATATCATGGTGGTGGGACATGGTAGAGCAAAGCTGTACACCTCATGGTGGCCAGGAAGCAGAGGGAGAGATCGATCGAGAGGAAGTGGCTGGGGGCAAAATACACCCTTTCAGAACCACCCCTACCCCCAATCCTTCCCCCTGCCAGTGACCTGCTTCATTCATATAGCTTCCACCTCTGCATAAGCCCGCTGAACTATTAAATTATCAGTAGATTAATCCACTTGATGAAATTAGAGCCATCATGGCCCAGTCACTTTCCAAAAGCCCACCAGCTGGGAACCATGCCTTCAACACAATGAGCATCTTGGGGGATATTTTGAATCTGTCGTAACACAGAAAATAGAATTATTTCTCCAAAGAGATTATTTCTAATGAAATTAAAGGTGAGAGACTGATTGAATATTTATTACTTTATTCCCCCTTTAAATTTTACTTTGGGAACTGGAGATGAAAAGCACCTGCCTAGCATGCATGCAAAAAAAAAAAAAATGAAAAATAATTTTAAATAACATTGATATAGTGTATAAAATGAACTAAATCTTCAAAATAAATTAGAATGAAAAATACATGTTGAATGTTGGAGCAGTTATTTCAGTTACTGTTTTAATCTATTCTTGTCATTTTTTTCATATAGTAGTAATATATTAGTCTTATTTACATTGTCTTTGTCCCAGTATTGCTGTTACTATCCCTTGTAATAATATTTAGGTGCTTGCAATGTGTTAGAGTACATAAACAATTTTAAACTGCAGTAAATGTTCTTGTATCTGAATATAGGAAATTTATTTTAATTTTGATTATCTCAGGTTTTACAAGATTAATTTGTAGATTTTAATTATGAAGAAGCTAAGCAGTGTGTGTGTGTGTGTGTGTGTGTGTGTGTGTGTGTTTTGTGTCTTTATTTTCATCTGGGGCCCAGGGTTTGTGTTGGCTTTGCTTTCATCACTCTCAGTGGCCAAGCCTCCTTTGAGGCAGGGCTTCCTAAGTCTGTTCCCTTCACACAGAGCTTATTGTGGATGCAGGCTGGCTGGTCCCGCCTGTGTTCTCTGCTTCTCTTCCCCTGTCACGGCCTCCTTCCATATAGGTGCTTATCTGGAAAGGTGAATGATTGCTTCTTCCTCGGGGCTGATGTTGAGGGAGGCACCTCTGTGGGTAAAAAGATGATGAGATAATTTTGATATTGCTTTTCTGCAAAATAATAGGTAATATGGGATATTTAATCTTAAGTTGCTCAGCTATCTGAAGATTATTTTATTAGCCCCATTGAATTTCCTCTAATATGTGCTTTTCTAAGTAAAGCCGTCTTAATAGCATGAACTATTGTCTCCATACTATCAAATACTGTCAAGTTTATAAAACTTGACAAGTATATAAACCAGTTATTTTTAATTCATTAAGTTTATTTGTACATTTTAGGTATACAATATGATGATATTCGTCATTGGAAATTTGTACCCTTACATGACGTATCTTGGTTCTTAATTTTTCCCCATTCCCGTGTCCTCCCTTCAACCCTTCCCCCCCTCCCTAATTACAAAGACTTTGTTTCCTTTTTTTCCTTTTCTTATATTCATTCCGTTCTCTTCTTTCCTTTCTCCTACCCCTTCTACTTCCCCTTCCCCTTTGGACCTTTTCTTTCTATTTCACATTATCTATTATACATTTTGATCCTCATTTACACTTTTGGTTTCTCACCCAGAGAAACTATTCAATATTTACACATGTATGTCCTATTTATTTCACCTAAGAGTATGGTCTTAAAGTGCATCCTGTAGTCTGGTGCAACCACTGTGGAAATCATTATGGAGATACCTCAAAAAACTAGGATTAGAGGTCCCATTTGACCCAGCTATTCCCCTGTGGGGTACCTTCCCAAAAGAATTAAAAGAATCACACCACAATGATATATGTGCACCCGTGTTTGTAGTGGCACAGTTTGTAATAGCTAAAACTTGGAAACAGCCCAATTGCCCATCAACTGGTGACAGAATAAAGAAGATGTGTGTGTGGTTTTTATTTTATAAAATGGAGTACTACTCAGCCATAAAGAATGAGAAGCTAGAGACATTTATAAAGTGCAGTTATTTTATAGGACTACCATGTGTAAAACTTACCTAGAAGGCCGTAGTGCTTCTTCCAGCATCCTATTTTTCACAATTTGAGGAAGAGAACAATATTGGTATAAAGCATAGAATACCATATATTGAAGGTCTATAAATTAATTAGTGTTATAGGGAGAATACAATTATTCTTCTTCGAAATTATGATAATTTTAAGAAGATGGTCACTCAGTAATGAAAACATTACCTATAATCTCTTTTTACCATGAAGAATCTTGTTTTCCACAAAATTCTTTTGGTATGTTTGCATTCCTCACAATATGTAATATTCATTTGATTTTTACCATAGCTACTAAAATAGTAAAGTATTATGAAGAATTGGTTCCAGACTAGACAGATAAAGGGAACAAACAGTAATAAATCTAATTATATAGGAACATATAATATAAAATAAAAATATGTCAAATCTGAGAGAAAAATATTGGAAGTGAACAACCATTTAGAAAAATATACATTACTGTGCATTGTGTGGCAAATTAAACTCTAGAAGTATCAAAGACTTAAATATATATAAATATATATTTGAAAGGTAGGCTTAAAAATGCTAATAGTATAAATATTAACATAGGCTGAGAGGATGAAAACTTTCAAAGATAAACCAGAAATCATAAAGTGAAAAATGGATAGATCATATTGTATTTAATTTTAAAAGTGCTGTTTTACAAAGTTAAAAGGAAAACATTAAAACAAAGCCAATCGTAGTAAAAAAATGAAACACATAGGATGTATAATCTGCTATAACTATGTAACTAGACCTAATGATAATAAGACAAAAGAAAAAAGAAAATTCTTACAAATTACTACAAAAGTAAATAGAAAAATGCATACCGGTTAGCACAGACAAAAGGGGGAAAATGGCAATAAGGGTATTTAATAATTCATTTTCCCTAGTGATAAAATTTTTAATTAATTAAATTAAAACAACACTAATTTAAATATTTGTTAGTTTACCAGAGATATGAAAGGTTAATAATGGTGTGCAGCATTGAAAATGATTTAAAGAAATATAATTCTCCCAACCTTTGCCTGAGGTATAAATTTATTCAATTTTTTCTTGAAGATAGAAGTGTGATTATATGTCATATTTTAAAATGTAGCAACCCTACTGATTCAATATTTTTACTGTTAGGAATTTAATATTAAAAATTAAAGAGAACAATATTTCTTACAATACTGGAAAAATTAGAAATCAGAATTCCTTGCTTATTGTAAAGGAATTAGTATAATAAGATAACCATTTCAAATGTTAATATAATTGTTGAAAATAATAGCAATGAACACTTATTTTCTATATATGAAGAACTGTTCTAAGCACTTCATACATTCACTGGCATGGAAAGAAACACTATTCTTAAAAACTTAAATTCTTTTTTGTTTAAACAAATATGTATATATAGAAAGACAGTCATACACTTATACATGTTTGTGGGTGGTGTATGTCATGTACATTTGTGTTAAAAGGCAGAAAAAAAACCTCATAATGATTACACACTGAATAGTGGTCATCTCTAGGTTGCGAAGTTACTGGTAACATTTGTTTTCTTTCTTTGTACTTTTTGTGTTTACTGAATATTTAATAGCATTGATACATTCAACAGTAATTTTAATAGAAATATCACAGTGCCTTTGAAATCACAGTATGGTCTAACATAAACATTCTTAAAGTAGTATTAGGTAAATGATGTTAAATTGATGTTAGATGTTTGATATAACCATTATACATTATAATAAAGATGTTATATTTCATTTTATTTAGAATGAAAAGAAACTTGAAAAAGAGAAAAAGAAGCAAATGATGGAGAAAGATAGTGATATTTGTCCCCTGAAACAGAAAATGGAGCATGAACAAATAGAGACACAAACCCAGACTAGTGAAAACAGCCAAAAAAACAATGAGTTTGAAGTAGTAGAAAATTATAAGGAGGCATTAACCAAGCAGTTGGAGAATAAAGATGAGACAGATTGGCGATCTTCAGAATCAGGTGAAAATGTATTTAAAGTAACATATATATGTAGTCATTTATCATGTTTATTTCCACAAAAATACTGTAATTTTTTTGTCTCCAAATGCATTATCTTGATTTTCTCAAGATCTGTAGTTACTCATTAACCAGTTTTCTCCTAATGCATTTTTCTGTGTCAGCTTGATATATGGTCCTTTATAAAAGAATTCAGAAAATTCAGTTTTGAAAAATTTGAAATACAGCCTAATTTCTAGGATTTCCTGGGATTTATTTAATTTTTAAGCCTTTGTTGTTATTTGTTAAACTATTTAATATTAAAGCTTGCATCACTTTCTTTATTGTTTGTTTCTATAAGATTTAAACATCATGAAAACATTTTCAAAATCTTGTCAAGGGCTGTGACGTATCTCAGTAGTAGAGCATACGCTTAGCAAGTACAAGGCTCTGAGGTCAATCCCAAGTACACACACACACATACACACACGCACACACAAATAGCTATCAAATAGCCATTTTCCTTTATTTTAATACTGTATAAAATTTGCATTGCAAAACTTTTTTAACTGCCGATGTGCCTTAACAATGTTCATATGTGCTGGTGTCATGGGAGACTGTGTTTGGAATCAGAAAATCAGGTATAGAATCCACTTACTAGATATACATTAAGTGATATAACAGCAGTTCCCAACTTTTGTAGCACCAGGGATGAGTTTTATGGAAGGCATTTTTTCCATGGACAGAGTGTGAGTGGAAGGTGAGGGATGGGATGATTCAAGCACATGTTTATTGTGCAGTTTATTTTTGTTGTTACTACATTGTAACATACAATGAAATAATTATATAACTCACAGTGGTGCAGAATCACTAGGAGCCCTGAGCTTCTTTTCTTGTAACTAGACCATCCTATCTGGGGGTGATGGGAAAACAGTGACACCTGAAGTGTGTTGGTTTTTCAGTCTACTCCAAAATCTTGTTTTGGTTGCTGTCACTGTAGAAAACCTTTCTTGACAAAGATAGGATATAGGAAATGGAAGCAGGTTTTCCAGTGTTTTTGTGGCAATCTCAGGATATTCTACCTTGACTGTAATCCAGAATGTATAGAGGTTTGAGGTTGTCTCAAACACAATTTTTTTTTTTTCAGTACTAGGGATGGAACCCAGGGCCTCCCACATGCTAGGCAAGTGCTCTACCACTGAGCCACACCTCAAACATACTTTTAAGGTCGCCATCATTTTCACTTTGAAGCAATTGATCCTCTTCTAGCATGAAGTCACTTCACCTGGCTTATTGACAAATGGGTCGTGGGTGCATTCCTGCTGTGTTCAGAGTTATTTTGTGGTTAAGAAGTAATATTCAAACTCTTTTGAAAGCCAAGATAAGTGATCATATTCCAGCTAGAAAACAGAAGGCCCTGGTTCAGTCTCTCAAAAAGCTCTGCTAATGTATGAAACATGTCAGAAATCCTAATGTTCACTCATTACCCTCATAACTCCAGTTTGACTTTAAATGCAGGCACTTTATGTGCCAACTTGAATGTATTTGTTGTTCTCCCCTGAAGTGACAGATTGAGATCCTTGAGCAGGTTCAATATGTCACATAAGTAAGCAAGTTTTGTGGCTCATTCTGTGTCACTGAAATGTGCTCCAGTGATTGCTGTTTTCCTAAAAGATATCCCTGGAGTGGCTTTCATAAGTCAAAAACTCTGGCCAGTATTCCACCTTTAGAAAGCCATCTCATTTCTGTGTATAAGAGAAGATAGTGTGCTTTGCATCCATCTCTTCACAGAGCTTCATGATGTTTGTGAGTTAAGTGCAAAGACTTAAATACTTTTGCAGCTCTGGTGTTGCTTGGCAACAAAAGTACACATAATATATCTTCATGCACATCCTCCTGAAAAGTGTATTACACAAAACAAGCATTTTTGCTTATTATCTACACCAGTAGACTCATCAAAATGGATTGTCTACCACAGTGACTCAGTAATTCTAACAATTGTGCCTCAGTGTCTTCCAGTATTTCATCAAATTGTGTGGTTATGGTGCTGGCTGAAAGAGGAACAGGTACTATCTTCTGAACAGTAGCTTCTCCTGAAAGTTCCTGACAAATGTCCTTGGCATAAGGCAGGATTAACTCTTACCAATACTAAAGAGCTTCTTAGTTTTAGCTACGTGGTTATCCACTAAGAAAGGTGCTTTCTGTGCAGAGACATTTGATGAAGTTGTGACCTTCAATAATTGCTTTTGTTCTTCATCTTCACTGTTTTTGTTTTTGTTTTTTTTTGTCCTTTGCTGTATTCCAAAGGCTTGTCTTTTAATGCTTAGACTCCATATGGCAAATAAATTTTGAATATTTCATGGCTTTGTTGGATTACTGATGGGAACATACTATACAGGGCATGCTTGGAGAATTTGCATTACTACTTACAAGGAACCCTCATAATTTAAATAAGACTCTTGGTATTTTCTTTTCAATACAGATTTTGTATTTTTGGCATCTTTAGTATCTTCTGCTGTCTCATCACCGGGCTCTCTCTCTCTCTCCCTCCCTCCCTCCCTCTTTGAACAGGGTCTTGCTATGTAGTTCAGGCCAGCCTTGAACTCACATGTAGCCCAGGCTGGCCTGGAACTAATGGCAGTCATCCTGCCTCAGCTTCCCAAGTGCTGGGATCATAGCCATGTTCCACCACACCTGAATATCTTGCCTTCTTTTCAAAGAAGCTGTCCAGTTTTTGGCTAGACTAGTTTGTGGGCTTAGAGACTGAGAGAAGTGTGTGGGTAAATAAAATAATGGGCAGGTCTTGTGCAGACTAAAATAGCTATCAAATTCTAACATAAAGGCAGCCATCCTGTCCAGCTGTACAATTGAAGTACATCAACTTACTATAAAGCCTGCTGCCGTATGCAGCTTGTCACTTGCCACTCACTGAAAGGTTTTTGATCAGAGTCTGCAAGCAATTTATTTATTATGATCTCTGTGTAGTCAAACCTCTCTTTTAATGTTTATCTGTATTTGCAGTCACTCCCCAGTGCCAGCTTCACTGCCTCAGCTCTCCCCAGATCACCAGGCTTGAGATTCTCATAAGGAAGGAGCACACAACCTAGACCCGTGGCATGTGCAGTTCACAGTAGGCTTCGAGCTCCAATGAGAATCTAATGCCACCACTGATCTGACGGGAGGCAGAGCACAGGTACTAATGTAAAGGATGGGAGCAGCAGTGAATACAGATGAAGCTGTGCTCATTTGCCTGCTACTCGCCTCCTGCTGTGCAGCCTGGTTGGGGACCCTTGTAATATAACATTGTTCAGATTTAGTTTCTTCATCTCTAAAATGGGGTAAACATCATCTTTATTCACAGGGCTTTTAAGGTTACTTGTAAAGTAACTACAATATTCCTTCCAGAGAGGATGGGCCCAATAATTACTCCCTTGCCATTCCTATTTAGTGATATAGCTCCATTGTATTTAAGGATTTTTTCAAGTATCCTAGGGTTCATGAAAATAAATTCTCAATCCCTGTGTTGAAGTTAGCCAACCTCAATATTTTGCTGAATGATAAATATATTTGAAGTTATTCTTTTTGTTAAATAAGAAATTAGAACAGCCATTTTAATACCCATATAACTTGCCATGAGCAGGTAAAAGAAGATTGCCTTAAGATAGTATTCTCTTTAGTTTGTAAAACGACTCTAACCCTGACACATTGTTAAATATAAAGGCATTCAGCAAATGATTTTAAAATATAAGATAGGGAGATCTGAGGTAGTAAGTCATGTAACCACAATCATACCATTATATTTTATACTTTAAAGCATCCCTTTAAGGTTCATTGCATTATTTAATACAGCATCATAGTATTCAACACAGCAATCCTGGGGCATATTATTTCCATTATATATATGGGAAACCAGGGACTTAGAGAGGTTGGATAACTTAAGATTGTATGTTTTTACTGTGGTTGGGCTGAAAATCAGGTCCAAATCTTATGTTCCATGATCTATACTCTTCAATGATCCTGAGCTGCTGCTGATCGTAAAATATCATGTGGTTTTGGAGTTCTCCTTTCATTCTCCCAGCTATAAACTACAACTCTAATCAGAAAAGATTGCTCTATTTCTACCTAGAGTGAGATGTCTCAAATGACACTAACTTGTTTAGAAAAATAATTTGTTTCTAAATATATTTGTATTTCTTACTGCTTTATAGGCTTCACAGATGTTGACTCTTATGTTCTGTGTAACTCATTTTAGAAAGTATATATATATATGTGTGTGTGTGTGTGTATATATATAATGTATTACATATCAAGTTAGCCATCCATTAAATATTTACTCTTAGTAAATTCAAGTTCACATTTGGTTATTGATAGCATTTTCCAACGAAGATGTTTCTGTAGTAATAATATCAGTATTCTCATTTTATCCTTTGTTTTCTATCTTAGAAGTTCACTTCTTCCTGAAGATATAATGTTTTCTATTATAAAAAAAATTTCACTTTTCCCCAATGGTATTAAATTCTATATTTATATTATTATAGGTAACAGTAAAAAGAAAACTAAGAAACTAAGAATGAAAAGGAGTCACCGAGTAGAACCAGTTAATACAGATGACTCTGCTCCTAAGAGTACAACTCCACCTCCTCCCCGTCCTGGTGAGTAAATTGATATACTACATTTAGTAATATGACTTTAAACAATAAAGAAAAAAAGAAAAAGAAATAAATTGTATAGTTTTTATTTAGTGTATTATTTTCTAAATCTATGACAATCATTCAGTTTTTCTACATGTAAAATTTATCAATGTAAGTATCATTATTTATAATATAAAATAAAAAGATAAAATTATTAGGGAAACCTTACCCAGTAATTCTCAGAATATGTTGAAGTTCAATTTGAAATAGCAATACCCAGTTTGCTAAAAGGAATTTAAATTTATTGGATGGATTGCTAATGTTAACTTTTAAAATTTTGGACCTCTCATCCTTGAGGTCACCTAGATACATGAATTTTCCCAATATAAATCCAACATACATGCCCACCTCCTGTTACATGGATTAAATTGAGTAATGCACATAAACTAGTAGGTCATCATTACACAATACTTATTATAGGTGTTCAGTAGATAGATACTTGATGACTAAATTAGTATGTTTTTAGTGTCCTTTTAGCCTGACTGCAGGCTTTAGACAGTAATATTTTCTTTTAGGAATTTTTAAAAGACCCATTTCGAGTATCCCATTTAATAAAACCATAATAAAACCATTTCTTTCAGCCTCTGCTATGGGTTAGAATAGTAACATAAAGCTTATTCATGATGATAGTGAAAGGGCTTATTTATATTTTTAGTTAAAGGTGAATAAGAACTTAAAGTAGATGTTAGCAGCCTATACATTATTTATATTTTGAAGTAGAAACCATTTAAAATGGATTTGTTGCTGTTCAGTGTTGTGTCATTTAGAAAATTTGAATTAACTCTGAATTTTATATATACTTCTTGTCAAAGGAGGGATCCTCTCAACAATCTTAAAGAGACATATGTTTAACAGTGTTTTACGTGTTTTTCTTTTTCTTTAGTTGGCTGGGGAACCCCCAAAGTCACCAGACTTCCAAAACTTGATCCTCTTGGTGAAACACGTCATAATGGTAATGCAAAAGGATTCATTTTCAAACACCACATGTACATATACATCCATTTTTATTTACTTCATAACTTCAGCAAACAATATTTTATTTTTGAAGCCTTTTAAATCTACTGCCATCCTTTTTAATATACTTTTTGCTTTATTCATTTAAAAAATTTTTCAATATATTTTGCATCTATATAATTTGATTTTTATTTATTTTAGGCTATAAATGTAAAAGAATCACACTTGTGCCTATCCTTACTAAACTTATGTAAATACATATGAAAAGGGGAAAGGAGGACATTAAATTTAAATATGAGACATTAAAATTACATTTACAGTATTAAAAAGAAAACCTGTATGGTCCTGCACATATACATGATATACTCTGTGATAATGCCACACACATTTTTTTTCTTAGTAAGACAGATGCTGAACATTAAAATGAAGAAAAGACCAACAAAATCAGTAAAATCAGAGAATAAATCAGTAAGGCAAATACAGTTTAATTAAATGAAAATTTACTGAAGTCTTTCTTAAGAACACAATTCTTTGAGTGAAATTAACATCAGCTATAATCCAGCCAGTTGATGCCATTAGAACTCTAGAAAGCAAAAACTAGAGACCAGACATTTTGGAGTAATAGAGAACACCTTGTACAATAGAAGTTATGGACCACCAGTCTGGGTCTTTTCAATAAGATAAGATTTCTGCAAGGTGGGCCAGGGATTTAGCTCAGTGGTTCTGTCACCTGCTTCGCAAGCACAAGGTCCCGAGTTCGATCTCCAGTACCAAAAAAAAAAAAGATTTCTACAAGGAGAAAGAATAATTATATATCAATGTAGCTTACTAAACTTGTTTGTTCAAAATTTCTAATGACCTTTTTGATAGCTCTGTGTTAACCTACTCTAAAACTCTAAGTACCCTAAGGAGAGCACTTAGTAGGAGAAAAAAAATGTAGAACTTAGTAAAGCATTACTATATAATTTGATATTATACCAAACCCTATAAAATATTTTATTCAAATTATATAAATATAAGTGTACTATTTGCTCTTTTCAGAGCACTATAGGTGAATAATGTAATATTTCATTATAATTTAGTGAAAAGCAGAAGGTTTTTTTGTATTTCTAAAGATAGGCACGTTTGTCCTTAGAATGTATAAAAATTACTGATAAGGTTATTTCCATTAGAATTATGTATCTTTATTTGACTTACTGATTTTTTATTAACCATTTTTTATTAGTACATATTTGTCACACATATTGATAGCATTCATCGTCTGGAATTTCTACCAGTAAATAATATATCTTGATTCTTTTTTTCCCATTCCCCTTCCCTCCCTTGAATTTTTCTTCCCCTTCCCATTTACAGAAGCTTTGTTTCCATTTTTTTTTTCTTCTGTTTTTTTCCTCTCTCTTCCTTCCCTTCCTCCTGCCCCCTCCCTTGTTCCCCTTCCCATTTGGAAAGGTTCTTCCTACTTCTCAATATCTATCCTCCATTATGCTCCTTATTTACAGTTGAATTTCTCACATAAGAGAAACAATCTCATTATGTAAACTTGTGTGTCTAATTTAGTTCATTTAAGACTATGGTTTTGATGTTACTCATTTTTATATCATGATGTTTTTATTGACTGTAACAGGTTAGTTCCTGATTTATTATATAACTGAGTGAATTTATACATATATTTGAATATATTATGAATTTAAATGTAGTGTTAGAAGAAGCAAGCAGGATAATGTTAGTGTGTTTATATTTATATGTACAATCATATACATATAAAATAATTTCATATTACAGATTTTTTTCTCTTACTGAATTTATCATTCAGTAAGCACGTACTTTATATTTGACATCAGCTAACATATTTGTAATACTAAGATGAGTGAGACATACATTCTGCTTTTGTGGAGATCTTCATCTAAGGGAGAAAATAATACTTCAGCTTACTGTTGTGTCAGTGACAACAATCTGTGATGTAGAACCTTCTATGCTTAGACTGCCTGAGCAGTTAGAGAAAGTAGTATTAGAACTGGGCCTTCAAAGAATGAGAAGGAGTAGTAGAAGAAACAGACTATTTAAAGTAGAGAGGCAGGAAAGAATATTATTTATTTGGAGAATAGCATGTGACTGGAGATTAGGGTCATGCACATAGAATGGGTAAGAAAGAGAAAATTTTAAATTACAAAGAACATTGAAAATAGAATTCTAGCTTAGGGCCAGATTTTGAAGGTCTCACATATTTGTTAAGATGTATGGACTTTCTATAATTCTTAAGAGATAATATTTATTTTTAGCATGGAAAAAGTTGTATTAGGTTTGATGCTCAGGAAAGTAATTTTTGTTTAAATGTACAAAATATAGACTTGATGATGGCTTTGTTGAGGTAAGAATCCAAGTTATGAGGCTGTTGCTGTAATCCAAGAGATAAGGGATGGAAATTGAATAGAAAAAAATTATGCAAAGAATATTTTAACAGTTACAATAAGTAACATGTAGTGCATGAAGTGTGGATGAAGAGTAAAAGGAACAGAGCATAGTTTGGGCCAGAAGTTAGAAGTTTGATGCTGTCCCTAATATTGAGACTATGTGAGGAAAAAGGAAATCAATTTTTGAGAGATACAGATTTCTTTAGGCTTATCTGTTTAGAAATGTCTGAGTGGCAGTACAGGTGAGATTCAGGTGCTGAGGAGAAAAGAAGGGGCTCAGGTCAGTGGGTAGGGGAGGATTTGTAGGTAGCTCCCCTCAGCCCCAGCAGTCACCACATTATAGGAGTTCTTTGCCCATACAGGTACACTTTGTTTTACTGACTGAACACAGTTGAAGAAATGATAGCTTGCTGTTCATGAGGGAAAGAATATACGAAGAGACACAAAGAATTCATGGTGACATTCAAGGGAAAAATTACAATTAAAGACAATTTGAAAAAAAAGGTAGAAAATGAACTAAAAAGAGTTTCCTCTAACCTCACTTTTCTGTGTTTGTTTTTAAATGAGAACTCCCAGGAAAGACTTATAATAAAATAGTTAATAATAAGACTTATAATAGACTTATAATAAAATAGTTAAGTTTAAGCTACACTCTTTTAACATTTTAATTAATTTTCATCATATCAAATTTTAGCTTCTCAGTACACAGACAATACTATACCTTCACAAATTTTTAAATAGCTTTATTAATTTTTCAGTAAATTTTAAGTCAAGTTATATTTCATTTGGGGTTTAAAATATGTAGTCAACTCTTTGTTAATTGGGGAAGAAAGCACATGTAATAAATTTAAATTGTTAATGTAAAAAGTTTGTATTAAGTAGTTTTGGAAAGTTATAAGGAGACATTCATGGGATAATTGCATCCTTTTCTTTTTCACATTTATTTGCCTTTGTATGTATAAGCATGTTGATAAAAGGTTGATGGCAAGTAGCCAACAAATATATGATGAAGTAGCATATAATTAAGAATCTACTCCAGTTTCCCCATAAATTTCCCCAAAAGGTCAACATTGAACCAAGTTTGTGAACTGAGCTACCACTGTAGTTTGGTAGTTAAAACATGCTGAGTTGAAAAAGATCTTGCTAACGTTAGATTGGGACTTTTTAAGGCAGGTTCTATACTTTGATTATAGACATTTACTTTAGTAACAATTTCACCTACTTCTCTAATAACTTTTATAGCCTACAAAATTTGCTCAGTGTAGCAGGCGAGACAGATGCTTCAGAGAGACTTAAGAGATTGTGTATTTACCGTATGAACACTCTGAATCTGTATTTTATCAATGTTATGTATTATGTATTGCACTTTATGAGAAATTAATCAACACTTCTTCTAGATGCAAAGAATGAATATGCAAACTAAAGAATATTTTTAAATCTTAAAATTATGAAAGAAGATAAAATGTTTTGTATAATTTTACTGGTCCTCAATTTTCAGGTTAAAAAAGTTTGAAGATCTTTATAAAAATGTGTTTTCCCAATTAAGTTAGTCATTTTAGTTGGGTACCCTGATCAACAGTATCTTCTATGATTGGGGCAATAAGAAGCCAATTTTTTATAGTATAATCCCATTTTGGGGGAAAGAAATAGTACAAAATCTCCTAAAATCAAACATTCCTTGAGAGGAAAAGAAAACAAAAACATTTTTTGCACATGGAGTTGATACATATTTTTTTACTAAAGTATTTTTAAATTCCAGAAGTAAAATCTGCGACAAAACATAATCACTCTGGGTTAATTATAAGTTCTATTATGTATTAAAATTCTCATTCATTTTGAACTCAAGAAATTAGAGGATGAATACTTTAAATTTATCAAAATAATTAAGTGCTTATTACCACTTTAATTATAACAATAGTAATAACTACCATTGGGGCTAAAAATTTTTAACTCTTCCAAATAATTGTATTAAATGAGCAACATTATCCACTTTCTGTTCATGAGGAACCTATACTCCAAGGTCATGTAGCTAAGAAGTGGCAGAACTAGGATTTAAACTTGGTTTGTCCAGCTTTGAAGCACATACATCTAACTCATGTTGTACTGTTACATTAAGATTTGTTAGGGCATCCCTGAAGCTTAATAGTTGCTTTGAATTAATAGTTGCTTTAAAAAAAAATTCTCTCCTAATACCTTTTTTTGGGGGGGGGGGTGCTGGGGATCAAAGTTGGGACCTTGCGCTTGCGAGGCAGGCAGTGGAACCATTGAGCTAAATCCCTGGCCTCCCAATACCTTTTTAATATATTTATTTCAAATGATCCTGAACACCTATACTTCTAGAATAATCTTAATAGATCGAAAGTACTTATTGATGGTTTACACATGCCATTAAATTTAGAAGCCAATTTATGATGAATAAGGGATAGATATTTATTATAAAGGGCAAGACATTTTTGTATAAAATATGTCCCAAATCACTGAATTGTATTGATTCATTATTATAAGAGCCCAACTTGCTTCTCCTAAAATACCTACAAGTAACAGCCACTACATAAGAATATATGTCATGTGCAAATACTGATTTATCAAGGCCTTAGAAATATATTGTATAGATTTTAAATATTTTGAATTTGTTTGGTTCTAATGTGAATGTGCAATTGGAAACAAAAATAATAATGTATATATTCATTTGGTGCAACTTCTTAGTCACATACACTCTAGTTGTTCGGTTTTGAATTAATTGAAATTTTCTTCAATTGATTTTTTATTTTGCCTATCTTCTCTACCCATTGCTTCACTTAACAAGTTGGTATATGTCTTACTTTTTAAAAGATGGTTGACAATAATAGACTACGTCAAAAATTTTGATTACCATAACTATTTTGTGTTCTTGGTTTCCCTTGTTTGTGTAGATTTCTATGGGAAGCCTCTTCCTCCTCTGGCTGTGAGACAGAGACCTAATAGTGATGCTCAGGATGTGATCTCAAAACCGAGTCATGTGGATTAGCTCTCTTAACATCAGCAAGGTGAACTGGGACCTCTTTCTCAAAAGGAGAGAAACCTTGATCATTGATGACTAGGACCAGATTACCATAGTGATTTTCGTGAGAAGATTGATAGCCAAGGACTTATCCTGATAATTACTTCTCCACGTTGTTCATGGTTAAAGCAGAAAGGAAACTAAATGACAAATAGATGGGATGAGCATTTGGACCAAGTTAACAAGATGAAATTTTGACTTTGGTTTACACGTCCCCATTCATGGGCATATCCCTGAAGGAAAACCTCGTCAGAAAAAGGCAATGGACTCTGCATACTTTCTTTGTTTGCTATCCTGTATTTCTAAGTTAAACATTTTTAAAAGTGCATATCCATGGAAGGGGAACTCCTGGGAATTTATAACCTAGATTTTTGACTATTTTTGTATTTTTCTATAACTTTTAAAAAAATTACTGTTACATTGTGCACTTTTCTACAAATGTTTTATTTAAATTGTCTGGAAAATAGTCAGTGTACTTGACAGACATGAACTATATAAACAGAAATATTTTATGGCTCAAGGTATGTTTTGTAATAACATTATTTTTGAACTCTATATCGTAATTTGACTTTCAAAATAATACCTTTTAACACAACAGATTCTCTGATCTTTATTCTACCAAATTATACAATTTGAAAATATTACCCAAAGAGAGAGTTCAAATTTGTTTCTGTTGTTTGTTTACTTTGATAATAATCTCAATAAATTAGAGGCTTGATATATCTTTTTAATGTAATTTTTAAAAATTAATAAAGATATGTTCATGAGATATTATTAAAAGTCCCAATAAACTCCTGTTTTAAATGTCAGACACTTTCAGAGATCAGGTGCTTTCTGTCACTCCTTTGTTCTAATAGAACCCATAGTGACTCTTTTAGATTATTCTAATTCTTTCATGTATTGAAGTTAAAGGCAAAAAATATTGAAAAATATACTGCAGGGCCAGAGACTTGTATTTTACAAGTAGCTTGAGTACTAAAGCAATAAGTTGGCTCAAACACTTTTATAAAGAAATGATTCCAAAACAATTTCTCAACTTAAAACTTCTCTTGCTCTTAAGAATGACATCCATAGGATTCTTTATTCTGTTATTTTGGCAAATTATATATATTTTTAGTAATGGATTCATAATATTTATTTGACAGCATGCCTTTATATCCAGGTGAAAATCATATATCAAAATAATTTCTCTATCATTTTGTTAAGATTGGTGCATTTGGTACTGTACACAGATAGCAAACATACAGTGTTATCTGAGGATAACATAAACAAGTACGTCTGAGTTGTTTAATATGATTAAAATTTTTACTTTAGAGCATCACATTTTATTCACATGTTTTAACTGACTGGACTTTAAATCAGGCTCCTTTTTACTATAGTCCGCATGGTACAGTTTCTTGGAATTTGTACATGACCTATCTGGCACACTGAGCAAAATCATTCTACATCAGATGCAAGACAGATAACAATCCAAATTTGAGAAGTGATTGAAATGCCAGGGAAAGTATTACAGGAAGATACAATGTAAATTTTGAACTGGAATTTAGAGGAATAATTGCTCATCTTTTTGGTTCCTTTTGTAACATTTATATTATGCTGTTTAGTATTCATCTGGTTTAAAAATAAAGTTCTTAACATTTTTGTTTCCTACTAGTTTTTACTGTAATACACAATAATTACTGATTCTATTTAAAAATTTTAAAAATGGTTTTGAAATTAAATGTATTGTAAAATAGAATCAATGTTTCATATAGCTCTCAAAAATTAATTTGCTTTCCTGAAGTATTCTACAAATGCTTTAAAAGGTATTTTGTAAATCGAGGTAGATTTTAACAATTAATTGCCTATTTTGATACATACTACATTTTTATTCTTAATTATCTTGAATTATGACATTTTCACACAATAAAAATTATTTATATCAGTAGTTTTTCTTTTCATTCATTGGGTTTAAATCATTTTCTTTGGATAATAAGTAAAGATTTTTAACATGATTGTTAATAGGTGAATCAGTAGAATAATGAACTTATTTTCATGAAAAAGATTTTGTGCAAATATATATATATAAATAATTGAGAAACAATGTTGTGATTTTTAAAGGCAGCTAAATATAGCATCATAGCCCCTTATGATTCTAGATGGTCCATTGTCTTGTCTTTTGTTAAAGCTACTGGCTAACATATTTTTACTTATTTAAAAGATATTTCTGTGAGCTCCTATTAGAAAATTTGTACGTGTATACTACATATAATACTACATGTAATTGATGCCAAGTATCAAACTACACATAGAAACTACACTAGAAATGTTGCAAAATGCTAGTGATCTTTTTTAGAGTTATTGGTTCTGTTTTTCTCCATTTTTGAAATAGTTTTATAATTTGGTGTATTTTTATAACAGGAAAATCAAATTTCAAATTTTATATAAATTATTGAAGCGCAGTGTTTAGTGCAAAGTTTGGCTCTTTTAAATGCTAAATTAAAATCTATAATTTACTTAATATGTAAAATTCCCTGCCGATACTTAGGAAAAGTTCACACATACAATATACCATTATATTTGCAGCTTGTTTTTCATTGTTCTCTTACTCTGACAGTATTTTGATGTGATACTGTTTGATATGCCATGTTACTCCTGATATTCATTTCTCCTTTTCCAACTAAGCAAATCCATGCTTTCAGCAAAGCTTTTCAAAAGTGAAGTTGCTTATAAAAATAAAGCTGTAGGTAATAAATTTGATCATCTTAGGCTGTAATGCCTAAGTTCTTCTTTATGTGGAATATATTTTCTTACTAAGGTTTTGCTAATACTGATTAATTTTATCAAGAAACATATTATAGCTGACCAAAGAACAAATTTAGGTATTTCAGAACTTACATTGATGTGTGGCATAGGTCATTAAAATAACAATAATTCTTTAGCTTTGGAGAAACAAATAATAGAATCGCGATTTGTTTTTCAGACAAAAATAGGAAAATAAGAAATGAATTTCCTCTAGAGGAGGTAATCAACTTATAAATAAAGAGAAAATAGGGAAGAAACATTCATTTGCTTGTTTAGTGCATGAGTTATAGATTCCTTTTATGTACTATTGAAGAAACAGGATTTATGACCCAGCTAAGTGAATTAGTAGATGCCAAAATTTTATAATATATCAGTGAGAAATTTTTAATACACATTTATACTTCGGTTATATTAGTTTTCTAGGGCTGCCATAACTAAGTACCACCAGATTGGGTGAATTAAACAACATAAATTTTCTCAGTTCCAGAGAGTGGAGATCCAAGATCAAGATGCCCCCAGGTTTAGTTTTTCCTAAACCCTCTCACTTTAGGCTTATACACGGCTGCTGATTTACTGTGTCCTCACATGGCTTTTTCTCTGTGCTCTTGCCTCTAGTGTTTCTCAGTGTGCTGATTTTCTCATTTTAACCTAACCATCTTTTTGAAGGCTGCATCTCCAAATATACATTCTGAGATACTGGGGATACAGATTTGGGAGCAACAAATTCCATACCTTAAGAATTACATACATGTTTTGTATAATGTACATTTTACCCCCTAAATAAAGATATTGAAAATATTATATGAAACTAAAAGTAGAAGTAGTATATTTACTCCCCCATTGCAGTAGATTGTCTATTGGAGTTTGTATTCTTCATTTGGATCCCTAAACTAATAAGAGCCTTACCTGACATAAAGTCCAAGATTGCCTAAAACTATGCTGTGTTCCTACCAGTGGTTACTGCTTTCTCTTATGTTCTCTGCCATATATTTTAAGGAGCTAAAGGATCTCTTGAGTTCAGATTGTTTTACTACAGAGCCTGTCCTTACCTTTTGGGAGAGCAAAATATACCTCTGCCTAAATTACAGGGTTTTGAGATATGTTTTATGTAAACATGAAACAGCTAATTAGGAGATGGTCCATAAAGTGCACTTATTCAGAAATACCCCTTAGTT
This sequence comes from Heterocephalus glaber, assembly GCF_053883595.1. Taxonomy (NCBI): domain Eukaryota; kingdom Metazoa; phylum Chordata; class Mammalia; order Rodentia; family Bathyergidae; genus Heterocephalus; species Heterocephalus glaber. Next base: position 42,709,625 of record NW_028258138.1, read on the forward strand.
CAACTGATTTCACCACAGAGATGCTTAGTTTGATAAAACTTTTCTTGCCTAGAGAGGTCCTCGTCAATAATGCCAATTGATTCTTTAACATCACTAAAAAACTAATGTAATTTCTGTTTATGTAAGGTTTGTTTTTAATTTCATGTCTTTAGTGGCTTAAAACAAGTCTACTAGCAGTTTTTATTTCTAAACAGGTAGAGCTTTATTTTTCAGTAGCTATTTGCAGTGGGAGGCAAATGTATTTAGGTTCTCATGATACACAAATACTGGTTCTAGATAAAGGGCTTAGACAAAAAAGGTCAAACTGAAAAAGAGGGAGGATGAAACAATTGGCTTCCATTGTAGGAGGTAAGTTACACACTTGAGAGCAATGGAATCAATGAAACGACAGATGTTGTATTGCAACTTAAAGTGGCTTCACATTTAATGTTAAATTGTTTTAAGAGAAACTGAAAAAGTACTTCCAATGTGACATTGCCGATTCTCTAATAAGACTAAGACACCTACAGATAAGTGTATGTACAGGTAATTTACAAAAGAAACATTGGTAATAATCCAAACTAGGTACATACTTAACCTATTTTAAGATTATCAAAAATGCGGACAAAAATTTGTGAACAAAATTGTTTATTTAAAATCATAAAATAGAGCTTTGCTGAGGCACAAAATATGATAGAACTAGTGATCTCTTCCTATGTATAACATGGTACTTCCCTAATAGAAATATAGCACGTTTCTTACTTTATTATTTATGTCTACATTGTAAATAAAGTATTAATTCATTAGTTGTTACATTTTGTAATGAACATTAAAAAATAAACCTTAATGGAATCTCTGCAAGTATAAAGGCTAAAGTTAGACTAGTGACTTTTCCCCAAACGTGCAGTTAGTAACATCAGTAATCTTTTTACTCCTGAATACCATATTATCTTCTGCACCAAAATCTAAATTTAAGTAAGATGCATTTTTAGAGTACTGGGAAACTTGTTTAAATATATTAAGCTTTAAATCTTAGTGATAAACTCACTTATCTTTTCATATGGTTAATACACTTGGAACTTTGTAGATATCTATGGATCTAGTGTGAGCATCAAGGCCCAATTCAAAAGGATATCAGGGACTACAATAATGTTCTCTAATTACTGATGGGTGCTACAAGGGAGTAAATAAAGAATAACACTAAAAGTGCGAATGAACTGCTATTCTTATCAGAATGGGTGTAATAAACATTTTTCTGAGGACTACTAACACTGTCTTGTAGAAGTGAATGGGGAGGCTGGCTTTGAGCGTCATTTTGGTCCTCAGTCATTTGGTATCAAAACATGGTGATAAAATGATCCTGACAGTGTAAGTAGCACACATCAGGGAACAGAAACGCATTTACTGTCGTCTAGTATCCATTCACTTTTATATTTCAATTTAATCTTTTAACATTTCCCAGTTTTACAAGGAGAGATTATCCCCGTGCTTCGTCCTAGAAAAAAACCTGATTTTTTTCATCTCCTTTCAAGAGTCTAGGGGGTCGACAGATTTGGCAAATTAACTACCTTCGCCTTTGAGTCTGAAACGTTGAAAAAACAGCCTACTAGAGACAGTCCCATTTCTTATCGAACCTATGCAAACAGAGACAGTTCAGCATGATGAGTTACGTAGTCTCTAAAGCCCAGCCGCCCAAAGTCCGTCCAGGGGCCCTGCCCACGCCCCGACAGTCTGTGCCTGCCTAACCCACAGCCCCGACAGTCCGTGCCTGCCTAACCCACAGCCCCGACTTTAAAAACATCTGTTTCCGCCTGCTACGCGAGCGAGGCTCCGCGAGCACTCATCGCGAGACCTTAGCTTTGTGGCGAGATTTTGAGAACGTAGGTAAAGTAAATCTCGCGAGAATTTCGACAGGATAAGCGTAAACCTGCGCAATGGTCGGCTAATGCCGGAAGTCTACTTGTTCGGAGGCTTTTGCTGTCTGGTCGTGTAGAGCAGTTGTATAGAAGTTTACTGGAGGATAATGCTAACTCGGGTGAGGCCCTGGGGCCTGGCTGCGCGCCTCGGACCGAACCAGTTCGCCACGCGGCCGTGGAAGCGAGGGAGGGCCCTGGAAGGGAGAGGGGTTCTTTTCTTTCTTTTTTTGCTTCACTGTCCAGAACCCTGCAATAATGTTGAGCACCCTGATTCGTTGCTCTTGAGTGTTCCCTGTAGTTTTCTCCTAAGGACACCCCTGTATCCCCCAAATAATTGGTTCCGTCAACCCAGCCCACAAACTTGGAACGTCTCACTTCAGGGTCTAACATTGCGTAAGCTCCCCGAGCTTTCAGGCTTTGCCTTCTGTGTCACTGTTGTACCCTACTGTTAACATTTTTCTTCGCCCTCGAGACACTTTTCTTGAATAAATGAACCAATTGCGAAGAGTTACAAGAAGAAGCTAGAAATAGAAATATTTTTTTCTAAATAAACTTCAAATTTTAAAAAAATTTTTAGGTTTACTGAACATTTGAGAAAATAAGATAGTTCAGAGTTCTCATGTTCCTTTCACCAAGTTCACCTTACTAGCCACATTAATCCTGGGTACTTAAAAATAAGTTCTTTTTATAACTTCTTCACTTTAGTACCGCTAGATTCTGTTTTAACCTTTGCTTCATGGACGGTATTGGAAAAAACTTTTTGAATAGTGTCAATAATACAGTTTTATTACAAGTAGGGTATTGGTCCCATTGCAGAAACATAATTACGGAAAAAGTTCTTTAAAAATAGACTGTGCTAATGTTGGAATTCAATAAATTTGTAATATCAAAGTGTGTCAGCAACTTTTTCTTACTGTCATAGCTGAAAGCAAAATCGGAAGGGGAGCTTGCAAAACAGATTTGCAGAGTTGTGTTGGATCATTTTGACAAACAGTATTCTAAAGAACTTGGAGATCCCTGGAATACAGTAAGGTTAGTATAATTGATATCTTGGTAATTTAAGATAAAAGAGTGGAAGTAAAGTAATACACCTTTTTGGGGGGAGGAATACAGCGAAGATAAAAGCTACAGGAATCTAAATGTGGCTGCCGTTCCCACTGGGGCTATGGAAAAGGAGAAATAAAAGGAAATGGATTTAGTCACTGGATAATGGAAAGGGGAGAAATTTGTAGAGATAGTAAGCAAAGTTACTATGCCTTTGTTGGGAGCACTTGCTTTCATACACAAGACAGGCTTCCCCACCAGTTTCACAAAATTAATTATACTATAACATAAAAATCATCAAAGTTTGAGGAATATTTTAGTAGTTCCTAAAATTCAGAAAATAATACAAGTATTTAAAGTCAACACTTGTTTATCTTCTCTAAGTTATACTTTAGTAATCATTTCATGTTATGTCTATGGTTAGCTATATTATGAACAAGTATGTGCAGGTTCATACATTCTTTAAATGTATTATACAAATAAAAGTTTATTGCAAAAAAGCAAATGAGAGAAATTTGATGAGTATATTTTGTGAGTTTTGCTGTTAACGGTTGTTATTGTACGGACTCTTGACATTGAGTGCCAGATACAGTACTGTATATACAATGCCCCTTGAATAATTAGAGCAAGACAGTCTCATGTCTAGTTTGCAAATAGTCTAGTGTTCATAGGGATTTTAACAGAAGGGCATGGTGTAAACTATAAACTGATAAAATTTGCTAAGTGTTACAATAAAAGTGGGCAGGAGTACCTCGCTATGTCTGTCAAAGTCTGAGGTGCAAGTGAAGTGCTGAGGAGAAGCCAGTTCTTGGTGACTTACAGCAATTACCTGGGCAAGAGAAAACATATTCTAGGCTGAGGGAAGAGTGCACTGCTGGGGAAGTTGCAGACCAAAGGCCCTTAAAACAGTTACATGGCTGTAGATAATATCTGGAAATTGTTTCAGGCAATAATTTCTCAGATGGTTGTCTTTTTTCCCATCTCGCCTGTTAATAAGTATTACTCCTTCAGAAAGGACAGTTATGAGCGTTGATGTTAGGTGTTTCTGATGTAGATACAGGACAAATTAGGTTAATTGGGAAACTCAAACAGTATAATAAGAAAATGTATATAGCTTTTATTTTAGAATAGTTTCAAAGTGCTTATCTTCTATCACAGAATGAATAGTGAAGTGTATAAGTTAATGAGAATTTAAGTATGTAAAGGTACTCAGCTGGAATATCCAAATATCTTGTATGCTTATCATGTGCCAGACAATATTGACTTATGGGATCCGCAGGCCAAACCTGTCAGATTTGTTTCTCATTTTTCACCTGAGGATACTACATGCACTTTAAGTAACTTGCCTGAGTTTACTCAGGTAGTAAGCTGCAAAGCTGGAACTTGTGCCTGGGTTCTCTGATTCAGCACCTCACAGCTAACCTTTGTTTTATATTGCTTCCCATACCTGAGATGTAAATAGGCAAATGTGGATGATTAAAAAATATATTTCAAATATTGCAACTGCAGATTTTATAGTGATCTGGCTATCCATTATCTGTAATGAATTATTTTTCTATTTAGTATGCTAAGACAGGCTTATAAATTATTATTTGACCCCAAACAGAATGAGCGGTGAACCTCCACTCCATTTAATTAGCCGTGCTTTCTGCTTCATCTGTTTTTGTTGGATTTTCATGGTAATTTAAGTTTTGCATAAACGTGCTAAATCTGCCATAAGCAAAATAAAAGCTTTCTCAGAAAATAGTCTGAACATAGAAAAGTATCGGAGAGAAATGACAGAATTATACACTTTTGTTTTATAACTTTATTTTCAAGATAGTATTGTGCTTGCAGTCTGTTTATTTTCAGGGGAAATCGGGTTACCCCTTCCCTTCATTTATAATTTACTCAGTGATTTTACTTATAGTAATAGGAAAGATTTGAATTTTTCTTTTATTTTCCTATTTTATAATGACCTTTCTTGCTGAATGACCTTTTGAGAAGCCCTTAGAAGTTATAGTTTATGTGGTTCAGTCATTGTTCTGCTTGTTGACTACATGTTCTCCTTCAAGTAAGTATTCATCGCATGACTTTAAACTTTGATCAGTATGCTGTCATCTGAACTGTAGTCCTTCCCCAGATTTAGTCCCATACTTTTAAATGTTACCTGGGAGCTACACTGAGTTTTCATATTCAGCAAGCTCAGAAGCATATTAATATTTTTCTCTTCCAAACTTATATTGTTTTTGCCACTTACATATTTTATCTCAGCTGAAGACACAACTGTCAGCCTGGTTGTCTCATTTTTTTCCTCCACACCTTCACTACCTTTGTAGTAAAGATTGAACCTTACTCAAAAATATGTCTGGCATTTGCCCTCAGCTCACGAAAGGTGATAGTCACTGAGTCCTTGAAATGTACTAGAAAAGAGTGCCTTTTTTTATGTGGAATCTTAGGCCAACCTAATAGTCTAACTGTGATTTACATTGGGGCCTATCAGCTACAGATACCCACTCAACCTCCAGAGGGGCTGGACCCTAATAGTCTTCTTGTGTGGGCAGTCGCTTACATACATGTGACTCCTCCTCAGTAAAAACTGGACACCAAGGCTTTGCTGAACATGACCTTTGGCAGTACTTCTATGCATATTGTCACATCCCTGCCAGGAAAAGCTGGTCCCTACTGCCAGTGGAGAGGACAGCTGGTAGCTCCATGCTTTGAATTTTTGTGGACTCTACAGTGGGTCTTTTTCTAAGACTGATTTTAACCTGCATGTTTTTGTTATAATAGAACATACCATAATGGTGAGTTTTAACAGCTTTCCATGAGCTCTGTGTATTTTTGTATTGAGTAATCAAACTTGACAGTGGTCTTGTGATCCCTGAAATTGTAGTTGGTGTCAGAAGTGAGAGCAGTTTTAGTGTCTCCCTAACTATGTACAGTACTACTCACCATACACTACTATTCTTCCTTCATCAAAATCTGAAATAGCTACCAAAGGCTGTTGCTTCTACCTGAGAAATTTCTTATTTTGGATATCCTTTTTAACTCTACTGCTACTATTCAGGCCTTCTTCATCTCTTATCTGTCATATTTCAGTAGCCAGATTCTCTCATCTGTGGTGTGTATATTAGTTTGCTTATTTTAATCAGCATTTTTATGGCACTTTGTGCTTGCAGTAGTCTCATCATTATAGAAATAGGCATGCTGAAGCACACAGGGGTTAACTAATTTGCAGATACACAGCTCCCATTTGGGAGAGGCTTGGGAGTTTGTCTTACCCACTCTGTCATGGTGCTTCTCAGTTCTTCCGTGTTCTGTTCTGTCACTTTCTACGTACAAACCATGTGTGCTCCCTCACTGTTTTTGGTATTGTATTTAGACCAAAGATCATATCATAACTAAAGAGACTAAAACTAGACCCATACCTATCACCATGCACTAAACTAAGATCGAAGTGGATTAAAGATCTAAATATTAAAACAGAAACACTAAACTTGCTGGAAGATAAGTTAGGTAGAACTCTTGACGACACTGGTGTAGAAAAAGATTTCATGTACAAAACCTCAGCATAGGAACTAGCACAAAGAATCAACAACTGGGATCCCATCTTATTAAAAAGTTTCTGCACCACAAAAGAAACCACTAACAGAGCTAACAGACAACCTACAATGTGGGAAAAAAATTTTAGCAGCTCCACCTCAGACAAAGGACTACTACCTAGAATATATAAAGAACTGAAAAAAAATCAGACCCCCCCAGATTCGAAGACCCAGTTCAATAATGGGCATCTGAAATGAACAGACATTTCTCAGACAAAGAAATAAAAGCAGCAAATAAATATATGAAAAAATGTTCAACATCACTGGTTATTCGAGAGATGCAGATGAAAACAACACTGAGATTCCACCTCACCCCAGAAAGAATGGCTGCTATCAAGAAATCAATAACATGCTGGCGGGGGTGTTGGGAGAAAGGAACCCTTCTCCGTTGCTGGTGGCAGTGCAGGCTGGTGCAACCACTGTGGAAATCAGTATGGAGATACCTCAAAGAACTAGGACTAGAGGTCCCATTTGACCCAGCTATTCCCCTGCTGGGTATCTTCCCCAAAGAATTAAAAGAATCATACCACAGGAATATATGTCCACCCATGTTTATAGCCGCACAATTTGTAATAGCTAAAGCTTGGAAACAGCCCAAATGCCCATCAACTGGAAACTGGATAAAGAAGATGTGGTTTTTTTATAAAATGGAGTACTACTCAGCCATAAAGAATGAGAAACTAGAGATATTTATAGCTAAATGGATACATATCAAGGCTTATTTAAGTGAAATAAATAAGATGCACGTGTAAATACCAAATAGTTTCTCTAGTGTGAGAAACTGATTGTGTAAATAAGGGTTAAAATGATTAAAATGAATAATTGATAATTTGAAATAGGAAAAAAGGTCTAAAGATGTAGGAGTGAATGTAGGGGGAAGGGGAAAGGAAAAATGAGAAAAGAAAAAAAAATGGAGATGAAGTCTATGTAAATAGGGAAGGGTGGAGGGGGTGAAGGGCACACAGGTATCAGGGAAAAAATAAGAACCAAGATACATCATGTACAGGTGCAAACACCCAATTATAAATGTAAACATGTACCTAAAATGTACCAATAAGAGAACTTAAGGAAAAGAAAGAGATACCTCCATGGTTTTGGTACTGTATATGCTGTTCCCTCTGCCAGGAATGGTATTCTTTCTCCTTTGTACAGTCGTTGTAAGCGTGGATTCAAATCACACCTCAGCAGATAGGAGAATATGAACTAGATAAGTTATTGAACATCTATGCCTCACTGACGTCTTATGTAAAATGGGAAAAAATTATATTATTTCAGAAGATAAAATGAATATATACACGCACATACATAATATGAATATTATATAATATATAGTAAGCTCTCAATATAAGCATTATTTTTGTTATTAACCATCAAGTTTTCCCTTTTGTATTTACATTTCATTTTGTTTATGCAGCTATTATAATTTCAAGATTTTTTTGGTATAATTTACTAATATTGGCATTTCTTCCCGGACACAGAAGAGCTAATGACTTAATACTTGGGCAGGTCATTCACTTATTCACAATATAAGCAGAGTTTATGTCCTAGGCATTGTGTTATCCACTGAGGATATATAGATACTTATACATAAGGGAGGATTAATTGGAAATTTGTATGAACTGGAAATTTTATATGCACCTCATTGAAAACAAATGAAACAGATGAACAACAAAATGTGTAAGCCTGATCCCCCTGACCCAGAGTTCACATTCAGAAGTTAAAATTACATAACTACTAGTAAATACTGTAGTATTACCTGAATTTGAGAAGGGGAGTAAAGTGAGATGGTTAGGGGAGAAATTAGCTAGTGTTTAGATTTCTATTTTGTCATATATGTTGGCTCTACATTTTCAACAGTAATCTATGCAGAACCTTGTAGTTACTTTTAGCCCGTTTTAAAGTCAAAGGAGTTGGCCCGTGCCTCACAATTATAACAAACTAGACTTAGGACTTAAAAAAACTACATGCCCTTTTTTCTGCCATTTGTGTTGCTGTGAACGATCTGGTCTTGCTCGTGTATGCATAGTTTCCCAATTTGAAGCAGTCCTTTTAGTCATTATTTTTAGCCTTTTGTTGTTTTCATCAGAAATACAAATTCTCAGGATTTCCAGTCTGATGTACCATTCATAAGAGATCTGCACATAAATTGCTTCATATGAGAGATAAGGAAGAAACACTGTCAAGAAAAGAAACACAGTCAAGAAAAAGTAAGATTCCATCAGCTCATCGTTAGAATCTGAATAATAGAAATAAAATGGCAAGTACTAAAGGCATATTTTGGTGCACTTCCAGGGATTGATTTGTTTTCTAAACAAGATTTAAAATGAACAAATGAATACCCTCTAGTGGATGATAATGGCATTAAGACAGAATTTTACTTTTCTAACCATGGAAATTTAAAGTCTTCTTTAATCTACATGCTTATACCACTTGGGCTTAGCAATTTCTAGATAAAAATTTTTTTTTCCTCTGTGGTGGATTAACTAATGGTCAACTTGGAACTGAACTTGAACTGAATCAGCCTGGTCTGGGTGTGGAAGACGTAGCTGAGGATCATTGGCCATGGCATAAAAGAGATCTTGGTAGTGGTGGTGGGGCTGTTGATTTTCTAGAAGAAGCTTGCTGCTGCGGTTGGATGTTTTCATTGGAGGAGGAGCTCGGGGCCTTGTTGTCGCTGGTAATGGCTGCTTTTCTCCTCAAGGGAGCTCTGATCTTCACTGTGAGCATCACTTCCTGGGCCCAATGTGGATCCCTCAGCCTGGTGGCACAGATCCTTCAAGCCACTGGCACAGGTTTTCTGGTTTTCACCATTGTCCTTTGGGCCTTGCAGGTGCAGATCCTCAATATGGACAAGCTTGAGTTATTGCTGTGGGCTCTGGGCCACTGGCTGGACTCATGGAGGACTTTGCCTTGGACTCTGGGCCTTCAGCTGGACTTGTGTGGGACACTGCTGTGGGATCCAGACCCCTGGCTGGATTCTTTGGGTCTCCAGTGTGCAGCTAGATCTCTTGCACTCATCTGCACTTGACTTTTTGGGTGACTATTATAAAATATTCCTATAAATTATGTGTTGTATTAAATCTGTTTCCCTTGCAAAACCCTGACTGCAACATCCTCATATAGAAAGGTCAAATAGAGAATAGGAGGAGGAAAGAATGTCACAGAAAAGTTAAATGAAAATCATACTATCGAAGTGTCCAAATTAGTAATTTTTCAAAAAGTTAATTTACTAAAATTTAATTTAACTAAATTTGAATTGAAATTTTTAAAAATAGTAACTGATGAGGGCCTGGGATTTAGCTCAGTGGTTTTGCCACCTGCTGCTCAAACGCAAGGACCTGAGTTCGATCCCCAGTACCAAAAAGAATAGTAACTGATGGGCTTACAGTGAAGCTCAGTGGTAGAGCCCAGGATAGAATGTGTCAGGCCCTATGTTTAATTTCCAGCAACCCCCCCAATAAATAAACAAATAATAGAAGTCAAGAGATTCATAAATAAAACTAATTAGATTAATTTATTTATGGAATTAGTCCCCAGGCACTTAGTCAAGGACACAGAGAAAATTATCTTGTGATCTCCATATGAGCCATTTGGGGAAATAAACAAGCAGTGTGACTTGTGCTGTGATGCATTAGGATCTTCAATGACTTTCTCAAAGCTTAGTCACTCCTGTGTACCATCTGTTCAGTTTCACTTAATATTTTTCTTATAGTCACTTTTACTTAGTATTTTCTTTTGTTTCTTAAAAATTTAAACATAAGCTAATTTTATGTCATCAGTAAATTGATGTTCCTAACATGTAGTTGATGTGACTTTTATATGACCATCAGTAAATAGATGTATTGCATAGTGTATATTTAGAGAATGAATGTTAACAAAAAGACAACATTGACTAAGCATGGTGGAGGTTAGGATAACAGGAGGCTTTCTGAGGGATATTCCACACAGGCACTTTACAGGAATCATTGTCCAGATTGTCAACCACCATGTGTGCCCTTGCCTTTGCCTTGGAACTTACTTTCTCATTTCTCTCAGTTAACATATTCCATATTAGATGATATATAAAAATTTATAGTGTTCCTAAAGAGACAGTCCTCTTAAGTAACATGCCTCAAGGGAAATATGCTGCATTGGTAATGTTTACTTTGAGAGCTGAAGGAAAACTAAATAAATGAAGAAATACTGTTCTCAGGGTTGGAAAGACTGAATTACAATAGAGTTAATCCTTTCCAAGTTTAATACATTTAATACACTTCTAATCAAGTTTATTATACCTGTATGCATGATTATTTTATAAATTATTTTTAATTGACCAATTGATTCTGAAAATCACTTGAAAAATAAATACCCAGGAATAGCTTTGAATGTTCTGGAAAAAAAAAAAGAATAGTGAATAAATTGCCCTATCTGATATTAACCAGTTGAAAGTATCTTGCCCTTTGTTAGCTAAGAGGTAGGTACATGAAGTAAGTCAAGCCACTCCAGTCTGTATAAATTCTTCTTAAACGTGACTCACAATACAGGGTAAGTTTTCATCCAGTTTGTAGGGAAAAATTAAGATGGGCTTTCAAAAGATTTATAGCAGTGGCATTCATATTTCTCTTTGAGGTCTATTTTAAAGCAGTAGTTACCCAAACATGGTCCTGGGGATCAACAGCATCAGTTTCACCCTTGATGCACATTAGAGTTAGCAAACCACTTTCTTAAAGGAAGTGGTTGTCACCCTCCAAAATAGCTGAAACAGATATGTCAGGATCCTATAATGCACCGTCTCATCCATGGCAAAAGGCAATGAAAAGAGAAAGTAGTTCCACATATTACCCTAAATTGAAATTCACATGGTATGTTCGAGTCGCAGGTGTTAGATTTCATTCCAGCTATTCCTCATATAGGCAACTCTGAGGTGAGTAGCAGCTGGAATTTATTTAATTGACTATGGTTAATGAAGCTCCCAAATATCTCAGCCAGAAAGGTCAGCTAGTAAATAAAGTAAATATCTCCTGCTCTATCATTTGTCAGTTGATGTGCGTGTGTGATTGTCAAGAGCTCTAACTTGGACCAAATACAAATTCAGGAAGGTAAAGCTGTTGGGTGGAAAGCCTGGCCTGTCTGCCCATAGTGATTTTTAAATCATCCTTGGATATGAGTCACCTGAGCCACTCATCAGCTCATTAACTCCATTACATAGAGTTCACTGTAGTTAGCTTTTCATGCCTCTTATCCACATCAGAGGAAAACTTTAATACTCATTCCTTTAAACACATTTTGATAGTAGTTTTCCCAGCAATATTAGTATTCTTACCTCTAAGCAAAACAGTTTCTTGTGCAAATAGAAATCCATTTTGATAAGATGTACAGTTATATAAAAAAGCAAGATTTTTTTTTTTAAAAGATGAGAATCTATAGGGAAGATTAAGGCTGAGGCAAGTGAAACATACGTCTGATTCAGAGTAATTCCCAGTAATTATAATACAGTATTTTAATGATTTAAATTAATTTTTAAAAGCCACTGTGAATACTATCAAATTTTAAAATACAGACAGGGTTATAGCAGTGCAGGGTAGAGCCATATCAGGGCCCTGTGAAGCAAAAAGAGATGTCAGACTGATCCTGTCTCTGGAAATCAGAAGTAAGTAAACTATAAACCTAGGACCACCCTAGCCCCGTTAATAATATAAAATGGTATTGACGCCTGTAATATTAATACTCTTTTTTTTTTTTCTTTCTATTTCTAGGGATATACTGACATCTCCATCACTGTGGCAATATGCTGTCCTCCTCAACCGATTCGGTTACCATTTTGAACTGGAAAAGGATTTACATTTGAAGGGCTATCGCAGACTTTTTCAAGGGTCTTTACCCTACTATCCTAAATCAATGAAGTGCTACCTCAGTGGAACTCCAGACCGAATGGCTTCAGAAAAACATCAAGTTGGAAATCTGAAAAAATACTATCTTCTGAATGCTGCTTCTCTTCTCCCAGTACTGGCTCTAGAATTAAGGGATGGGGAAAAGGTTCTGGATCTGTGTGCTGCTCCTGGAGGTAAATCAGTATCTCTGTTGCAGTGTGCCTGGCCAGGTAGGTAGTGTGCTTTTCTTTCAGGAATTAATAACCTTTTAAGATTTTTATATTAAAAATACTTTGACAGTATATGGGGATAAATGGAAAATTGAGTTTAAAAACTAATTTATTTCTTCCCTGGTGAACATTTGCTGTTCAAATAGAGTTTTAAAATTATGAGAAATGAGAATCCAATTATACATCACATTGATCAAATATATCAGTTAACTGTAGATTGAAGAGAAAATTTACTGGTGTTAGAGTTCTGAAGAACTTGTCACTGAAGGTTGCTGTATTTTAGTGTAAGAAATCACAAAACACCAAGATTGTTTCATAAGGTTTCTTATAATTTTTATAATTTAAGCTGAAGTGTTACAGAATCATGTCAGGAGTATTTGTTTTTACTTCCACTCTTTGTGTTCTTTGACAATGTTCTTATACTGGCCCTTACAAGACATATAATATATAAACTCACTACTTCTGGGCATAAAATTTTTAGTATTGTAAAAGATGAAAGGGGAATTTCAAACTTGGCCGTCATTTTGGAGAAAGAGCATTTTAATCTTAAATTATCCTCATTAGTAGATATAAATATTTTATACATTTATAGAATAAGGAAGCTGATTTGATTGGGAACCCCAAAACAAATTGATATAGTCTATGAGTTTGAAGTGGAGAAGAATCTTCCTTTTCTTATACCAAAGGCAGTGAACTTCAGGCAGTGCTCCAAGTAAAGTAGATTTTCATCTAAGTAGGACTAATGGTAATGGTTTATTAAGAAGTACAGGTGTCTTCATGGTCATGCTACCCAAATTAGGTTAGCTACAGTGCTGAAGTTTGGATGTTAGAAGCAATGCTAGTAAAAGCTTTTATAACCAAAACTTAAAATGATGGTTGTGCTAAGTGTACAATTTATGCACCAAATTCCTGTAGATTCATACTGGCCATTATTTTGGGCAGAAAGGTTCACAACTTTGAATGATTATAAAGCTCATGTTTTAGGATGACAAAAAAAATTAGTCTCCTTTTCTTTTGGCTCAGCTGTTAGCAGTGATGGACTGATCATTGTTTTTTGTCAGCACAGTTTTATAATATCCTGGCCTTAACAGAAAAAAGCAAACAATTATGAATCTAAATAGGAAAACATTAACATACTAAGATTAGTTGAGTGGCGTGGTCACCTTTCTTGTTGAGGGATGTCCCCCTACTGGAGTAAAATTTTTTTCACTGTTTGTGTTAGTTCACTAGCTTTCCTGTCACTGGGACCAAATACCCAACACCCACAGCTTAAAGGAGGAAAGGATTATGTGGCACACAGTTTAAGAGGTTCATTCGATGGTCAGCAGGCTCAGAGCAGGAGCATCATTAGCAGAAGGGCATGGCCGAGCAAGATGCTTAGTTTATGGTGGTGGGAAGCAGAGCAGAGAAATAGCACTAGAAAGGAAGGGACCAGTGACCAAGGAGGTCACACTTCCATGACACATCCAGACTCTTCTAGAAGTGTGCATTCCTAGTCTCCCAGGGAGCTCCCAAGCCAGTCAAGAAGATAATTCATATCACTTGTCAGTGACCTCTTTTTGACCTCTAGTTAGCCTTTAGTGGTAAAGAAAATTAGTAAGACTCCTTTCTTTATTGAGTTGCTTTTTCTTTCCTTTCTGCTCCTTCATGTCTCTAGGTCTTTTTGCACATTCTGCTTCTTTTCCCTTCTTCCCCTAACTCCTTTCCTTCCTTTGGGTTTTGCCTCAGGAATTCACTTCCCCAGTAAGATTTTCTTGAACTCTGTATTAGGTTCATCTTCTTTGCGTAATAATAAAGATAATAACCATTTTGGAACAACGTCCCAAGGACTGTGTTAATTACACTGTATAAATCTGTACTTTTAAAATATGGTTTAGTCTTTGCTTCTAAAGTGGTATCTTCATACAAAAAATTTCTAAAGTCTTGGAGCTTAGAAGAACATAGTGTGACTGTCACTGATTATATCTATATCTATATCTTTATCTATCTATATATAAAATCTCACTTGTTTCCACAATGCTGTCAGTTGATGATTATTAATCCCATTTTATAGATGAAACTGAGACAAAAAGAAGTTAACTAAATTGACCTAAGGTCAATTCAGACCTGGGATCTGAAGTTTTCATCATCGTGTTGTTGATTCTCTTCCACAGTTTCCCAGTGATATTCCACTGCTGACTTATGAATGAGCAGAGGCACAGTCTGTAATAAGTGCTTCATAACCCAGAACCTTTAAGGGGTTTTACTCTCAAATGTATTTCAGTCTAATGTCAGCTAAATTTTAACAAATCCATTGTGTGTATTTGTGAATTTGTTTCTAGTTACTCAAAGAACCTTACCATTAGCCTTCACAACACTTCTAGTGTATAGGATAATATTACTATTCCATTTTTTACATTGAGAGGATCATAAAAAATCATAATTAGAGGTTATGACACCAAAAACTTGGGAGAACTAGAAATAAGGTAAGATTAGTTTTTTATTATGTTGCATGTGTTAAAATAAATGAATGAAACTATTCATTTGTTCAGACTGGTAAATGAACCAGTCTGCCATGTACATATGCTACAGGCTCTGTGTTTTTTCAGGAATTTGTTAAATATACCCTCTTTCCTGCATAAATGACATAATTTATGACGTAATTTAAATTAATTGTCTCAATGTAGTTATTGTATATGAGATGTGATTGATAAATGCAGTGAACATTTAAGTTTTTTAAAAAATGATTACAGTAAAAGTCACATTACCCCTAAAACATTCCCCCTCATTTCAAACATACTTATCCCATTGTTCTTGACACTGAAGCAGTTCTGGAAGTCCTCTCTGGTGAGTATCATTAATTGTGCTGTTATAACTGCCTCAGTGTCCTGAATGAAGAATATTTACCTTTCATAGTCATTTTCACTTTGGGAAAGAGCCAGAAGTTGCCTGGTACCAGATTTGGTAAATAAGGTGAATGAGGCCATACTAATGTTTTTATGAACCTGCCTTTCCATTGGATGGAACTCAGCAGCAACATTAACCATACTTTTCATCACCTCTCATAGAGACATTTACAGAAGAAGACTTGCAGAACTCCTTCAGAAGGTAGCAGGAGGGATGGGATAAGTGTGTTCAAAGTGAGGGTGGAGTTTTTTGAGGAGAATTAATGACAATGTGTCTTTTACTATAATAAAACTTTAAACATTTTGATCACACCTCATATATGTATGAAACTTGCATTGTAACCATGTATTGCATATTTTTAAAGGTTCAATTAACCTAAGATCATTTCAAATAAAATCCGTATCTATGCAAAATAATATATCATAAAAATGTGTTTCACCAGGGAGCTATTTTAAAATGCTGAATTGAGAATCTTGACTAAAGCTGTTGTTTAATACTGGCTTGATTTTCATTTGTAGGGACTTAGATATTTTTCACTGTAATACCAGTTTTCAAATTTGGTCAATTAGTGAGAATTAGTGAGACCCTGGGCGAATTAGTGATGCCTTCTCAAAAAAAATTAAAAATACAATCCTGGGGATGTAGCTCAGTGGTAGAATACTTGTCTAGCATGTATGAGGCATCTGAGTTTTATTCCCAGTCCTGGAAAGAAAGAAGAGGAAGGAAGGGAGAAAGGAGGGGAGGGGAAGGGACAGTAGAGGGAGGGGAGAGACAGAGAAAAACAAAGAACGTTAAAGCAAAATAGAATCTTTTTAATGAAGCAATAACCTCCTGATACTTAGCCAAAATGTAAAAGCCAGTGGAAAACTTAAGAGCTAAATCGAGCACTGATACTGGCTTTTGACTTAAAAGCACTTACTTAACCTGAAAATCTTTCATGTCAGTTTTCATTATTTCATGAAAATGCAGGAATAGAGTGCTTGTTGCACAGGAATGGTGATGGTGGACATACTTGTCTTATTCTTGATTTTAGAGATTTTTCCCCATTTAATATGATGTTGTCAGTAGTTGTGTCATGCATGGCTTTTATTAGATTAAGATAATGTCCTCCTATATCTATTTTCTTCAGCATCCTTATCATGAAAGGATGTTGGATTTTGCCAAAGGCTTTTTCTGCATCTATTTTTGTCCTTTCTTCTGCTTATGTGATATATTACATTTATTGATTGGCATATGTTAACTATTCCTTGCATGTCTGGGTTGAAGCCTACTTAGTCATGATGTCTAATTTTTTTTTTTTTGGTACCGGGGATTGAACTCGGTACCTTGGGCTTGGGAGACAGGCACTGGAACCACTGAGCTAAACCCCTGGCCCCATCTAATCTTTTTGATGAGTTGTTGCATTCTATTTGCCAGTATCTTGTTGAGGATTTTTGCATATATATCCCTTAAAGGGATTGGTCTATACTTCTCTTTTTTGTTTGGATCCTTGTCTGGTTTTGGAATCTGGGTAATGATAGCTTCCAGGAATGACATTCGGAGTATGCCTTCCCTTTCAGTTTCATTAAAGAGTTTTAGGAGTATTGATGTTAGATTTTCCCCAAAGGTTTTGTAGAATTCAGCAATGAATCTGTCTGGACTTGGGCTTTTCTTTATTGGTAGGTTTTTTTATTACTTCTTTAATCTCATTGCCTGTTATTGGATTATTCTGAGATTTTAAATATTCTTGGTTTAGTTTTGGTAGTTCATATGTTCTAAGAATCTATCCATTTCTTATGAATTCTCCGATTTATTAGCATACAGGTTTGCAAAGTAGTTAATAATCTTTTTGATTTCAATAGTGTCCATTGGAATTTTACCTTTTTCATTTCGAATTCCTTTGATTTGGGTCTTTTCTCTCCTTTTATTGGTTAGATTGGCTAAGTGTTTGTCTATTCTCTTTATTCTTTTGAAGAACCAACTGTTTGATTTATTGATTTTTTTTTGTATTATTTCTTTTGTATCAATTTTCTTGATTTCTCCTCAGACCTTTATGATTTCCTTCCTTGCACTAGCATTGAGTTTAAATTATTCTTGTTTTTGTAGGACTTTTGAGATGCATCATTAGGTTATTTATTTGGGCTCCCTTTGTTTTTGTGGTGTGCACATTCACAGCTATAAACTTCCTTCTTAGGATTGCTTTCATTGTGTCCCATACGTTCTGGCCTTATACTGGCCTTGTCATTTAGTTCAAGAAACTGTCTTACTTCATCTGTAACCCATTGTTTTTTTAAGAGTATATTGTTAGTTTCCATGTATTTGCATAATTTCTGTTTCTTTCATTGTTGATTTTTAGTTTCATGGCACTTTGAAGATAATTGTGTGGTATAACTTCATTTCTTTTGTATTTACTTAAACTTGCTTTATTGGCTAGTATGTGGTCCGTTTTGGAGAAACTTCCATGTGCTTCTAAGAAAAATGTTTATTCTGTTGTTGGGTGGAACATTCTGAAGATATCTGTTAAGTCCATTTGCTTGAAGGTTTTTTCAACCCTGATATTTCTTTGTTGATCTTTTTTTGTCTAGCTGATCTATATGTGTTAGTGGGGTATTGAGGTGCATCACTATAATTTTGTTTATGTTTATCTAGTCTTTTATGTCCAGTTGTACTTATTTTGTGAAGTTGGATATGCTTTTGTTTGGTGCATAGATGTCAGTAATTGTTATCTCTTCCTGTTGGAATATGCACTCAATCAAATGTGACCAGGTTTGGCTTGAAGTTCACTTTCTATGAATAGAAGATAGCTACATAAGATAAGATAGCAGGGAACATAAAAACAAAAATTTTATCAAATTTACTCAATATAAGAATCAACTGGTTGAAATGACACCTGGCAAGCAATGCTCAAGATAGTATATAAACAAACAGGCTACCTGCGTCATGCTTCGGGCAAACTGCTAAGTGGTTAAGGTATCTCTCCTTAATTGGTCTCCAACTACAGCCTTGTCTCCTAGTTCTGACATTGTTTATGTCTGCTGCCCATACTTCAGAATTTTTAATCTCTCGAATTTCTGTTTGGAGCCTTTTAATGTACTCTAATTCTTTTCAGTGCTGGTCATTCATGTTTTGCATTGCTTTGTTTAGCCCTGCTGGCTTTTTGTTAGTATCTTTAGATTCACTGATCTTTTTACTTGACCCAATATCTCTTTTCTTTTCTTATATCTTCCATGAGCTTTCCAAATGTCTTATTGATCTGTTTTGTTATCTCCCCTGATATTATTTTTGCATAATTTGAGTGTTTGGCTTTTGGTTTCCTCCCTTTCTATACCTCGTGGATCAGTTTTGGGGGAGTTATGAGTATCTGGAGTTATTTTGTTGGGTTGTCTTTTCATGTCTGTGTGTGTGTGTGTGTATAGGCTTGTAGATTGATTGTAGTGGAAAGCTTTTTTTCTAGTAGAAAGACCTCTGTAGTTAATGTCTACTTTTCAGTGGTGCTCTCTGGGCATGGCTAACTATTGACTTTTGCCTCTGTCCCAGGATCTATCCACCCCCATTTACTTGGGATGGGAGGTTGCAGCATATTTGCCCTGGTACCTAGTTCTCTAGGAAGTGGCCACAACATTTTTATTGACCCCACGTGAGACCAAAGCGACTCCATTTTGCTAAAATCCACCATTCCCCTAGCCTCTCAAATTAATGGTTAAAATGTGTTTCCTCTGGGACAGAAGATACAATCTGTAACAAACCAAAGTTCCTAAGTTAATTACTCAGCCAGGAAATAAACGTTCCGGGCCCCCTATCCATAGAACAATCTGTAGATGTGCTGACTGTCAGTACGTAATGGTCGTGACTAATAGTCAGTGTGTCTGCTGACCGTCAGTACGTGACAGTTGACCACCAACCTTTGCCCCTCATTTCCCTCGTAAAACCTACATGTAACCACCCCTCAACCCCCCCCATGCACCTGGCCAATCAAAAATGTACACTTCATGCTTGCTAATTGTCAGCCAATCATGTAGCTGCTAAATGGAAAACCTCCAAACCTTGCTGTAACCTCTATAAAAACCCCCTAATTTAAAATTCGGGGCTCTCAGTCCTGATCCGCTGCGCGGTGACGGCTGTGAGTCCCTGCTCGAGCTTGAATAAACGACCCTCATGGGTTTGCATCGGAATCGGCTCCTTGGTGGTCTTTGGGGACTTCACGATCTGGGCACAACACCCAAGGCAATCCAGATATTGGCATCTCAAGAAAACCAGTTAATAGTGGCTGCTATGTCACCTTGGCTATAGTAATAAAATCAGCAGCAATCATAGCATCAAATAAAAACAATATTGACAAAATCTAAGGACCAGTAGTGTACCACCCTTAACCATAGAAAAGAGATCTATAATTATTGTGTGAACACTATGACGAACCAAATATTGACCTACCACTGTCCTACGGTAAATATCTACAAAATGGAAGAACTTTACCTCTACTAACAATAGAATAATATTCAACAGTAATTGTATAAAGTTGATTAGCTCTCTAGAGTTTCATAAAATTTAATAGTTATACAAGTAAGGGTAGAGGGAACCAGAAAATGGTAAAACAAAATTTTAAAAATTAATCAATGGGGTATGAGAAGAAGGTGAGAAATGTGAGGTGGGGATCCTGTTGAGGAGTAGAAGGAAATTAATAGTATTAGAGAACAGTCAAAGGGAAGAATGAAGAAGAAAAAGAACAAAAAAGATAAACAGAGCAAAGTACAGGAAGTAAAATATAAGATGGAAGAGAAAAAAGCTGAAAGAAAAGAGAAAAGAAGAGAAAAGTAACTAAGGGAGAGGGGAAACAGAAAAAACGCAACCCCCAAAAAAACTTGATGAAGAAAAGATGAAAATTGTTGGGAGCAATGCTACATAATTCTAGGGAAAAATCATTTGAGTAGGCCTAGTTCTCCTGCCTACAGGCCAGCTAGGCCATTCCAGACGTAATTGCATTTTGGTCTCGGGTCACAACTGAGACCTTGTTGATCCCCTGATGCTGTAATCCTCCAAGACAAGACCACACCTGGGAGATACCCTGGGAGGAACCAAATCTTCATCTGCATAGTTCCTCATTGTTCTTAGATTTCCACTGTCCCCCAGTCTTTTGTTACACCTTGTTTATCCCAATGTGAAGTACTGAACTCTGCATTTCACTTGTTACATTTGTTTCCCCATGTACTGAATAAAAAGTGCTGCAAGCTAGGGGGCTTTGTCTTTGCTGCTGAGAGCAGCACTGATCAGACCCAAAGGTCAGTTTCTTCTCAGTCTCATTTTTCTACCTTTCCTGTAATTCACTGTGTGCTGCTGTGGCTCGTGGGAGACTAGGACTTACTGCAGAGGTTCTAGTAACGTCCCCTTCCCCTGTTCCCTACAGAAAATAATTTTAAAAATTGGAAAATCAAAAAAAGATTGACTAAAAAAATAAAATTCTTGTGTTTTTGAGTGGCTTCTTTACAAAGTCTGCAATCTTGGGATCCAGAGAATCACAATTTTCTCTACCTAGCTTTAGGGTTTTGAGCTGCCTGCCTGGACCAGAAGCCCCTCTGTCTGTTCAACCCAGACTGGGATTACTGTCTGAGCTCAGGCATGTCTTTGCTCCCATTGGTAGATGGGAAATCCAGTCAGTCCTCTGGTCTCTCTGCTGGATGTAGACAGTTGGGCTAAGGTTGAAGTGGACTGTTGGGATTTTGACAGTAGTGGGGTCTGGTTGCTCCCTTCTCTCCTTGTGTGTTCTCATCCAGGATCAGGTCAGTTGATTAATTCTCAGCTCTGCTGCTCTATGCCAATGGGCAGCAAACCGTGGAGCCAGTTGGAGTTGGTGGATGGTTACACCCTTGGGTCTGGGCAGGCACAGGCCTGCTTGTTTGCATTGGAGCTGTGTGTCCAGTGGAGGCCTGCTTTCTTGCATTGGGATGGGGCACTACATATCTGGTGCGGGCCTGCTTTTTCTGATGTGTGTGTGGGTGGTGGTGATGGGGATGCTGTGTATCTAGTGTGGGCCTCCTTGCCCACATGGTGGGGGGGCAACAGCTGTCCAGCACAGGCCTGCATGCTTGCATCTCAAATATTTGCTGTTTTAATGCTAGCTCAAAGCCCTATACTCTTTCTTTATTTCTTTTCATTTTACTTTGTTTTTCCTGCTCCAGTTCTGTATTTTCAAATGACCTGTCTTCTGGCTCACAGATTTTTTTCTTCCATTTCATTTGTTCTGCTATTTATATCCTCTGTCACTTTTAACAGTTTGTTGTTTTTTTTAAAAAATCTATTTAAGTCTCTTTGTTAGTTTGTCTATTACACTGTTGAATCATTTCTTTGAGTTTTCTTGAAGCTCACTGAGTTTCCGTAAAACAGGTAGTTTTAGTTTCCTAATCTGATAGTAGTTCTCAGATGTTGGTTATTATATTATTGCTCTCCAGTGACTTATTTTGTACATTGGGTGAGGTCATGATTCCCAGAAAGTTCTTTATTTTTACTGGAATGTGATACAGTCTTTGCATTGCAAGATTAAGTATTTATTTTAGTCTTCATAATTTGACTTTGTGTCTGCCCTTCTAGAAATTCTAAGGGGTTTGCTTCTCTGAGCACATGAGTCTTTCTGCTATTTCAGCACTAGAGGGCGACCCGAGCCCAGTTTTGTTGCCTATCCACATACAGTACAGTATGTTATTGAGAATAAACTTTAAAAATACCTCTTCTGGGGGCCAAGATAGGCTCAGGTACCTTATCTTACAGCCTATGTTTAGGCACTGTAAGATTCTTCTTGGCTCTAGGCTTCAAAACAGAAGGACTGGCCATAGGCTCCTATGGAATGACTTGATAGCTACCTCTCTCTTCTGGCCCCAGTTAGCTCTCTCTGTATTGCACTGCCTGATGCTATGGTAGGCAGACCTGTGGCCACCAGCATTGCAATTCTGAGTTACATCTCCCACAGCTTACCAAGACAAGCACTGTTTAGGGGGATGGGGCACAACACACAGGGCTATGGACTGTCTGCTACTGAGGTGGACTTATAGGCCAAGGCCAATACAACCAGCCTAGCAGTGATGCTGGCTGAAATAGAGTTCCTATCACCTGTCACACTTGTACTGCTACAGAGGCTTTCTCTGGAGCCATTGGACTAGTTATAGGGCTCATTAGAATCTGCCCAATTTTAGATTTCACCAGCCTGGTACTGAGTTCTAAGATAAAGTCCTGTATTCACCTTGCTGAGCCTGAGTCTTGTTACTTGCTGTGCTGCTCAAGGTTGTGGAGAGGTGATGGAGATATTCCATTAGTTTCCCAGGCTGATACTAAATTGAGTCTTATAGCTGCAGGGAGTAAACAGTCTCAAGGGAGTACACCAGACCCATGCGTCATTTGGCAGTGATGCGTGCTGAATCGTGAATTGGTACCACCAGCAGTTTCGGCTCTCCACTTGACACATGCAGGACTAGAGGCTCCATATAGAAGCTCTAGTCTGGGGACAGGGGCTTTTGGGCCCCTCTGTGGCAGTCTTGGAACTGAGCCCCAAGGTTAAGTCCTGTGCTCAGTTGGGCCCTACTCCCTAATTGAGTGGAATCTTGCTTCTCACTCTGCTGCTCAAGGTTGGCAGAAGGGTAGTAGAGGCAGTTATTGCCTGGCTGAGGAGCATCTGGAGCTGCAGTCTGGATTCTGACCCAGAGGGAAGTGCTATGGGCTATGCCTGACCCTAGGATTCACTGTGGCAGGCCCAGTGCTGGGTTTCAAGTCTAAGGTCTGAACTTAATATTTTTCCCTCCCAAATGGGAGGTGTCTCTTTCAGTGCCACACTGATTGGATTTGGGGGACTGATGTTATGGGCAATTCTTCCCTTCCTGGCCTCTTCAGTGCATCTTTTATCATTATTTTACTAAACTAGACACTATAATCTCACACCTGGCTTCCGTAGCTCTTATGAAGGCATGTGAATAGCTGTTCATATCAGTGTCTCTTTTGAGAGATGATCACCGAAGCATCTTACTTAGCTACTGTCTTGCTCACATTTAATTTTTACAACCACTCCAACATAGTACAATCCCACTTCACAGATAAGTAAGGGGAGTCTCTTTAAAGAGCTAAGTAACTTCTTTAAAGTATCCTAAGTGCCTTAGTATAGAGGCTACAATACTTTTTTTTCTCTGCATACTCTTATTACCTTCCTTCATTTAAAATTAAGATATTTGGCCAGGGAAAAAGCTTTACATGTAATAGCAGAGTTCAGTTTTTACTCTTGGCTCATGCTTTAGGGTGAGAACTGTGTCTTTAGGAATTCATAATTCCCTAAAGGTTTCAACCCCCAATTAGTCTGTACTGCGTAAATATGAGAGCTTCTGGGAAGGTGTATGAACATGACTTCGTAAATGTTAGACATGCACACACATGTGTGTTCATTTTTAAAGCATAAAATAATCATAATGCTTACCTCTAAGCCTTATTTGTGCATAATTATGATGAATTGATTTTTCTGAAATGTATTTACTGAAAAGTAGAAATTTAACAATTCCATTGCCTTCATTTGAAACTTTTTAATCCTTTATGTGTAGGTTTTCTTCATTGTAATGAATATGACAGTCTGAGATGGAGAAGGCTGAGGCAGACATTAGAATCTTTCGTCCCACAGCCTTTGAGAAATGTAATTAAAGTATCTGAGTTGGATGGCAGAGAAATAGGAGATGCTCAGCCTGAAACATTTGACAAGGTACTTTTATTACATTTTGACAAACTGGTAGACTCCCAAGGATACCACTCTTATGTTGCTTTGTTGTTGTTTTGCAGACATAGCCTGACAGAGTTTCTCAGTATTCTGGGAAATTTTGATAACATGAACATGGAAGCAGTTTTTATTTGATGGTCAACATGGTGCAAAGGAAGCAGTAACATTGAGTTTGGGGATTATAGAATATTATGTTTCCGTGTACCTTAAAGATACTTGGGAAAAGGTCAGATATTTGGGTCAGTACACAAACATGTGCACTGTGTTGCTTCAGTTCAGTAACATTTTGTGTTAGAGAATGACAATTTTAGGAAAAGATGTCATTTCTGTAAATGGAAATTGAAATATTCTTAAAAATACTGAGAATTGAGAAATAGGGTAGTGTCTGTTTAAAATGACTTTTCTAAAAAAAAATAAATAAAATGACTTTTCTTCAAAATGGTGAGAATTCAGAAATATGACAGTGCCTGTTTAAAATGAGTGACTTTTGTAAGTTTTTGGTGTGATTGTCAAAATATCAAATGTCATTAATAGACATTATTAGCTAGGCATGGTGGCACATGCCTGTAAGGTAAGGGAGGCTGAGGCAGGAGAATCACAAATTTTTGGCCAGCTGGGGCAACTTGGTGAGACCATTAAATAAAAGAGGGCTCAAGATAAGGCTCAGGGTAGACTGTTTGCCTAGCATTCTTGAGCCCTGAGTTTAATGGCCAGCACAACAAGAGAGACAGATAGCAGTAGATTTTTAGTCCTCCCATCTTTCTTTCCTGTAATCAAAACAAACAAAAACCAACACTGTAGCTGGGCATGGTGTCTGTCTCCTGCTTGTAATCCCAACACTGGGAAGCTAAGGCAGGTGGATCGAAAGTTTGAACTCAGCCTGAGCAGTTTAGAGAAATAGCAAGACTCTGTCTCAAAATAAAAAATAAAAGAAGGGCTGTTAATGTAGTCCAGTGTGAAGCCCTAGGTTCTATCTCCAATGTCATAACAAATAAACAATGATAACAAAAAAACACTGAAATTAAGTACAAAAATTTTCTGACAAGTATTAGTATTTTTAAACAACTTCGTGTGTTATAATTTTAGTCCCAAAAGAAATGTTTCTTTTTGTATTTGCTATTTGTTTGTCATATAGCTTCTCTATGTATGTTGTCCCTAAGAATATATTTACATCATTTGTCCTTATTTCTCTAGGTGTTAGTTGATGCTCCATGTTCAAATGATAGAAGTTGGTTGTTCTCTTCCGATACTCAGAAGGCAACCTGTAGGATACATCAAAGGAGGAACTTACCTGTTCTACAGTTAGAACTCTTAAGGTGAGGACTATTTAATATAAAAGCCTCCTTTGGTTTCTAATGTAATGTTTATTTATTTATTTATTTATTTGCCGGTGCCAGGGATCAATTTTGGGACCTTGAGCTTGTGAGGCAGGCACGGTGCCACTGAGCTAAATCCCCTGCCCTCTAAAGTAATTTAAATAGGTATGACAGAGGATATCAAGCCCCCAAATGGAATGCTTCCTCTGTAGGTTTCAGTGATTAATTCCTCTGAAGGCTGCACTCAGAAATTACCAGCTTTTTTTGTTGTTTGTTTTTTGAAAATTTTCTGCTTTCATGCTATAATACCTTCTAACCCCTAACAACATGCAGTATCACTGTGCATTATCTTTAAAGGGCCCAGATGAAGTTGTTTGTTTACTAGGACTATCCCAAGCATAGGATTAGAATCAGGGTTTTTATCAGAATCTAAGCAGTCCTCCATAGGAGTAGCTTTGGAGCAGGATGTATTTTTTGGTAATTTTGGTAATTTTCTGGATAAGTCCGATCCCTAGGAAGATGCAGCTATTTGTTTGCACTTATCTCTCCTCTAAGAATCTTGTAGAAGTGATTGACTGCCCAGGGATATTTGGTTTCCTTCAGATCAAAGGCATTTAGTGACATCTTTGCTCTGATTCCAAAAGAGATTTTGACTTACACCCTCGTCCTAAGTAATTCCTATTATTTAATGCTTACATTTGTCCATTTTTTTTTTTGCCATAACAAAATACCTGAGGTTGGATATTTTATAAAGAAAAAAAGGCTTGTTTCTTGCTCTTTCTCAAGAGTTCTTCATTAGACATTTGCCTATACTTGTCTCCCTTTCTGTTAAGATTTTAAATCCCATGGGATCTAGGATTGGTTTCTTGTTTTTATTCCCAATGTATAATTTGGTGTCTGGCATATAGAAAGAACACAGTAAATAATTGTTTAAAAGCAGTAAATTGCAAGGGCAGAGTATTTAGAATTTACAGCTGTAATTAAATTTATAGCAAAGTTAATCTAACAAAAAATAATGGTATCATTATTGTACTGCAAAGTAATTAGGCATAAATGTAAAGCAATTCACATAATTTATTTTGATTGCTTTACATGGTTTGGGCCAAAGTCTGGTTTGGGTTTTAATTCAGTTTTTTTTTCTCTTCATTTAATAAATTTCCTTTAACATCCCACATTCCCTTAACATCAGTCGTCACCACAGAGATCTCAGAGATCATACACATAAACCTCTTATGCCATAACAACTAAAGCTCTTCCTTAGTAGTTATTCCACTCTCCCATCTTCCTGCTCCTCAAAAGAAATGCCTATAGCATCACAGCACTTACAAAACTGACTTCTCAGTTATAACGAATAGAGGTTTTCATGTAATTGTTCACAATTGGGAAAGACCATCAGATCAGCCATCATCCCATGTTTTGTCCAGAGCAGCTCCTGTACAGTACATGGCCCTGATGCTTGATCTGTATTGGAAGTTTAGGAGCTTCTTGAAGTAGCTAACACTTGGGCCCTTTGAGCTATGAGGTTATGATGTTAAAGGGGAGAGAAAAGGATATCTAATCTGTAGACACAAAAAGTGATCTGATTCCCCAACATCTACATGTTTTGGGGTTAAGAAAAAAAAAGAAAAAGTGATAATACCAGATACAATCTCTTGTCTATTGCCCTAGACTTCAAAAAATGAAAAAAATAATTACGGTAATTTTTTCATCAGAGCTACCTCTGTTTTATCAGTATATCAGTTGCAAAGAAGTTTCTCTTGCTGTCTTCCAGACCTTTCTCACCTCTTCTTTCTTTAACAAAAGGCAGTCTTTTAATTCCATGATAAGAGATAAAAGGATTCAAACAGACCTCTTATTCCCTCAACAAAAGGCAGTGTTTCTATTTCATAATAACAGAAATAAGGATTTAAATGCAAATCTACAAGAGAGTAAAGTGCTATGTATGAGTTTTAGTCAGACTATAAAGGATAGATAGAAGATCCTTGTATTTGCATAAAGCAGTTAGAAAACACAGGGAAGCAAGTAGTGCCTGGCCTTATATTGTAAACAGAAGATTTCCTATTCAAAAGAGAGAAGAGGCGTGGACTGCTGGCAAGTGCAAGGACCTTTCAAGTTAGATCCCCGGGGCTGGAAAAAAAAAAGAGAGAAAAGGCATGGAAAGGGTAGTCAGGAAGCATATAAGTCAAACCTTTTGGCTGAACTATTTTATTGAAAACTGCATCAGTTGGCACTCATCAGAGAAACAGATTTAATGTAAGATGTACAAATATATCAGAATTTACAAAATTGGCTTACAGTGGCCACCCACAGAGACAGGTGTGGAAAAGGGCTAAAGGACTTATCTGCATGCTAGAGATCCAAATGATGCAGTTGAAAGCCTAAAGCCCCCTGTAGTGTCCTGTGTGAGTCCATATCAGGAGGCCAAAGGGTCTGCAATGGAAGGCTGAAGGGTCAGTGCTGGAGGCTGAAGAGTCTCTGCTGGAAGCCAGGAGATGATGTCCAAGGTGTAGGTGAAGACTGGAGCTCCTCCAAAGAAACAGAAGCAAGTCTTCCTTCTTGTTTCCCTTTAATACCATTCTGGTGTCAATACTCTCTCTGCTGTGTCTTCCATACCTAGAACTATGCAGATCCAATTTAGTTGGGTGTTTCTTACTCAAGTTAACACAATCAGTTAACTATCACAATACACCCCTTGTAAACTGGACAACCAGACACATTTCTTTAAATCATAGTCTCCAGATAGAGACAAGTTCCTAATCATTCCTAACATGTTATAACTATCCCATGTACACATGGACACGCACTAATTCCCTCCCAAAACTAGAAGGCAGTTTTTTTGGGTGATGCTTACTCCTATCATTTCATAACTTGAACATTAGAACATAGGTTAAACAATACTTAAAAACCAATATTAAGTCTATCACCATTATATAACATTGGAAGCATATTAGGAAAGAACTATTACATTTCTTGTTTTTGTAGCTGATCACAGTGTAATAGCTGGTATCTACTACCCATTCTTTATTCCCTTGGCCTTCAGCAAGCACCTCAGCAGGTCTTGGTTCTTTCCCTGGTGGAAGTGGCCCGTATCTGAAGGTTCTGGACCATTTGTCTTTCTGCCTGGATTAGTTGTAATTTCCCTTTGAGTAACTGCAGTCCCCACTATAAGGTTTGGCATACAGAAAAGAGTAATGACAAGACTCTTCAGGGATTTTCTGGATCATTCCAGTGTAGCAGATTAGGTCTGATGTTACAAATCCAACTCCAGTATTTCTATTTCCCTAAGCCTCTGAATACCTTCATCAGCAGTAAACCATGGAATGTCAAGCATCTCTAACTCATTCACAGTGGGCCATCTTTTGATCCATACTTCTGCAAACCAGCCAAATACATTAATACCTCCTTTTTACTCCAGGAGCTGCAACATTAAATTCAGAATCTCTGCTTTACGGGCCCATATCAACAAACTCATCCTGTTTCAGATGTATGACCATTATCCCACACTCATACAATCCATTCCCACACTTGCTCATCAGGCCTCTGCTTATAAGAGTTAGAAAACTCAAATAGTTCTTTGGGACAATAGTAGACCTCCTCATGGGAGAATATGTACCTCACCCGTAGGAGCCTTTTTCGATTTGAGCCTAGTTATAGTCCTCAAGGTAAAAGTGGATGGTGAGGTTGGGTCCTGAGTAAGGCCAGTATTATCATGCTTGGTCAACATAGGATTAGTTTCCTGAGGTGTACTAGGAGAGGCCAACACCACAGGGGAGGAGCAAGAAGATGCCTCCACTACTGTGGGTGAGGAATTCTCTTCCTCTGGTAAAACAATTCTTTAGGGTTTAAGAGCTCAACATCCTCAGCTTATCAGGATCCTCCCAAATGTCTCCATCTCAGTTTATAGGATCCCATTCTTTTCCAATCAGAACCTTCACCTTTAATTTAGATACCCTTTCAGAATGAGCATTAAACTTATTCTGTATTTCAGCCAATAGAATTATGAGGGCCTATCTTTGGATGTCTGCAGTCTCAGCTCTGAGGCTAAAAGAAAGGAGATGCTTTTTCAGGACACACTTAGAAACTTTTAAATTCTTTATGTGTGTCTGAAGCTGGGAATTTGAATCTTTGAGCTCTTTATTTTCCTTTATTAATTTGTCCTTACAGTTAGAAGACTTTACCTAGGGATGTTTTGAGCTCATTGTTTTCCTTCATCAGTTTTTCCAGAGATGCCAAAAGCAACCAGATAGCATCATTATATTTCCCACTGTGCCAGAAATTTTCAGATTTATCATATATGGCGTCGCTAAATTCCTTACATTTCGCAAGTGGTATATTAGGATAATCAAGTGGATCTACATTGCATATTACCTTAAACAGTTTACACCAAGGACTATCAATATTCTCCACAGTATTAGAAGGAAAGACCATGTCATCTTTAGTCTCATCAAATCAGCCAACTCTAGGAACCCCTAAAGCCATTAGAAGAATTTCATCTTTACAATTCTGTTTCTTTAGAGCCACTCTCAGAGCCAAATCCATATCAGTCAGTGCTTACTAGAAAAACATTTAATGCAAGAGATACGAATATATAAAAATTTACAAGATTGGCTTACAGTGGCCGCCCACAGAGTCAGGTGTAGAAAAAGGCAGCAGTCTGCCTGTATGCTGGAGATCGAAAGGATCCAGTTGAAAGCCTGAAGTCCACTGTAGTGTCCCACGTGAGTCCATGTCAGGAGGCTGAAAAGTCAGTGCTGGAAGCTGAAGAGTCTGTACTGGAAGCCAGGAGATAATGTCCAAGGTGAAAAGAAGACTGAAACTCCTCCAAAGAAACAGAAGCGAGTCTTCCTTCTTGTTTCCCTTTAATAAAATTCTGGTGACAAGCCTCCCTCTGGTGTATCTTCCATACCTAGAACTATGGTGAGCCAATTCAGTTGGGTATTTCTTACTCAGATTGACACTATCACTTAACTATCACAAAAACTAAACTTGGGCTGGGGATGTAGCTCAGTGGTTTCACTGCCTGCTGGGCAAGTGCAAGGACCAGAGTTCGATCCCCAGTACCAAAAAAACCCCAAAACTAAACATATATCTGCATTTATCTGTTGACATTTATGCTCCAAGATACTTTATACCCTCCATGGCTATATATTTATTTACCTTAACCATAAATTATTTATATTTACATTAGATAGATAGTATTCATAGTGTTTAGAATTTTAGCTTTTGAGAAGACAATATTTTACAACTAAATGTTAATTTTGCACATTTTTGTAAATGTGATACATAAATGAAAATTGATACTTCATTTAATAGAAGTTTTTGATGTTAAAATTGTAATGAGGTATTAGCAGGAATTAATATTATTTTAAAATTTCAAAAATTAATGTATGTGTATAATTATATGTACTCATGAAAATAATACCTTAACCTGCTTTTTTTTTAAAGTATGTAAAGTTAAAGACATTGAAATGTACCATAATGATACGAGGAAGACCTCGAAAGCATATGAGTTCATTCTACACTTAATGAACAATGGAAAAATTAGACTCTTCTATTGAATTTATAAAACATGAAAATGTAAATTATGTACAATTTTCTCACATAAATATCCCCAAAACTATTTTCAAAGAACAAATGGAAAGGAATAACTGAAAAAAAGCCAGTTTTATTCATAGAGTGCCATTTAAACTAGGCTTGGTGGTGCATGTCTGCAGTCCCTATCCTGGGGAAGCTAAGGCAGGAGGATCACTGTGAGTTTAAGGCCAGCCTAGACTAGATAGTGAATTTAAGGGCAGGCTGAACTACATGGGAGACCCTGTCTCAAAAAGCAAAAAAGAAAAACAAAAGTATACTGTTATTATCACTTCTCAAAAGAATTTCAAAGTCAGTCATTTCTATATGGTATTGTACTACAGTATATATACTACATAATCAAAATTTCTTTGCTTCATTTCTATTTAAATATATTAAGAAAAATAGAGTGGGAAGGTATACTGAAATGGCATATATGTTGTCTTTTTAGAAGGTAACTATGATATTTGTGCAAGAGAAGTTTATATGATTCTTGGTTGGGAAAACACTAACTGAAGAGTATGATTTATAACAAAAATGTAGGGATCTTATTGCAGTAATGCATCATGTCATCCATTTCCTAGAAGAAAATCAATCACATATAAAATACTGACCCCTTCTGGTGTTCTTTTTTACTACTTGACAAGGAAAATCCAATTTGTGAATTCAGTGAAAACGGATGCTTATATTATTGGGTAACGATTTGAAAATTTATATAAATCATCCAGATAACAATCCTTAAAAAGTGGTACTCTGACAGCAAGAATTGTGTTTTAAAAGAGATATTGGAAAATAAGTCTCTAACATCTATTCACTGATATTCTTGAACTGAGATGAGGGATACCTAGTGATTGTGGAGTACAGGCCTTTATCATGTATCATTGTAGTGACCAAAAAATTGATGTGTTTGTATTGGAAAACTAATCTTTAGATATATGGTTCTATCAGAATGGAAGACTTCCACCACTATTTCAGTTATATGTATATTCTTTATAAAGTTCAAATAATTCAGTTAACTTTGATATTATCATATGTGTAGTCATATATTCAGAATCCAGAAAACAAAAACATATTAGTACAACTAATATTAATACTATTTTCTTTCTCCTTTTGTTCCTCCTCTTTCTCTTTTCTTTCATTTGCTCTTCCATCTGTTCTTTCTCTCTTTAAGTTAGGTGGCAGGAATCAGAAGTTCTGAGATTAAAAACGCATAATTTATTTGAGTAGAGTACACCTTTGGTGAGGCATGGTGGTGCAGATTGAACATAGAGCTTCTTGCATCCTAAGTACACGCTATAACACTGAGCTATACCCCTGGCCCTACATGTTTATTTTAAAAAGCATTCATTAATTAAAATATTCCAGATTAAAGCAAATTATAAGTGATTTAAGAAACATCCAAAGCTCTAATTTGTAGTTATTGTATTTTCATTCATAAAAATGACTCAAGTATGTAGATTGACAACATTAAATATAATCTCTAACATATGAATTTATCAGCATTTATTAATTTATCCAATATTTGTTAAGTTCCATTTTATATGGGAAGTTTGCTAAGAACTACAGAAACTGAAATATGTAGTAAGCAATCCTTGTTCTCAAGGTCTTTAGGTCACTGATCATAAAATGTGTTAAAACTGTTACTGGAGGGAATACTTGGGTACAGAGAAGGTAAGAGGAAGGACACCTAATTTTGCTCAGGCTAAGAATGGAGTGCAAGGGTAAGAATTTGCATACATTTTCTTAACTTTTTAATGCTTGCAGGATTTATAGAGATATCTTCTTTTTATTTCATGTAATTCAATAAATATTGTTTTTATCTTTTCATTTTATTAATAATTATATCCTTAACTGAAGTTTATTAATTTTTTTTTTTGTACTGGGGATTGAACTCAGGACCTTGCACTTGCTAGGCAGGCGGCGGAACCACTGAGCTAAATCCCCAGCCTGGTTTATCAATTTTTTATCTTTTCAAGATCCAGAATTTAATTTTATTGATCCTTTTATTATATATTTATTTTCTATTCCCAAACCTGTGTGTTTCTGGTTATCTTATTATTTTATTTTTATTTTGATCAAGGAACATATACTATGTTATATCAGCCCTCTGATATAAATATAAAGTTTTACTCTCTTCATAGCCTATTGGCACTTTAAAAAATATATTTTATGTATATTTGAGAAGAATGTGAATCTTACATTTATCGTTTCAGTGTTCTATATATATTAATTAGCTGACACTTGTTAATTTCATTGTTTGAATCTTATGTAGTATTTTTAAAACTGATTCTCTAGTCAGTTATTGAAAAAAGTGTGTTAAAATTTACCAAGTATGATTTGAATAAGTACATTTCTTCATAGGGTTCTGTTAAATTTTGCCCTGCATATTTTAAGGTCATATTGTTTTAGAAGTGTATGGATTTTGCCAGTGGTTTTCATATTCTGTCCAGAAACCCTAAACAGAACTCTATTTTGCTGTTAAAAAGTAGGGTGCTATTATCTGTATTTACTCTTGAGTTACACAGCTACTGCTGCCTTTTTTTTTTTTTAGTCAGCCCTGGGATCAAACCCAGGAACTTGTGCATGCTAGGCAAGTTTCCTTAACCCTAAGCCACATCCTACCTGTTTATTTTAATTGTGCCTTTGACTAATAATTAATTTGAATAGCTTATTCCATATCTTGAAATAATGTATGTATACAATAGGGAACAACTGAAGTACTTTTAAAAATACAACAACACAATTACATTTATTTTAGAAAGATTGCTTTATTTGACAAAAAAAGGTTGGTGGATACATGGGCACAAACATAGGAAGAAGAAAGCTAATTAAGAAGTTATGGAAACTTTCCCCATGAGTGATGGTTTCCAATAGACTAATGTTAGGACACAGAGGTCTTCACAGTAAGGTGATACATTAATCACTTTATTAATTCACCATAGTTTATTCATTTTGTAAAACATCTTTGATGTTAAGACTGTAAATTATTTTGTGTTAATAACTTGACAAGCCTTAAATAGATGTCAAAATGAAACTGAACAAATAAGCTTAAGTATTCTATTTTTTAAAATCCGAACTTTTTTTTTTAAAGATTTCTAAGTAGTGACCATTAAGTATGGCAAGAGGATGATTCAGTTATTTTTTCTTCTGAAAAAAAATTTTTTTGTCAATTGAGCATTTTAATTGTTACTTTTGTGTTTTGTGTTCGTTTTCTTCCTCTGAATTTCCTTTCTTCTGGTAACAACTATTTTTATCACCCACAGGATTTGAGCTGAGACTAAAAGAGCAAGAGTCTGCGACTCTTCCTCCATTAGGAAGGTTTTCCTGGCACTTAACCTCATTCTGCTACTCACTACAAGTATCTGAACTTAACTATGCTGTTGCCCTAAATGGAGTTACTAAAATGCCTTTCTAAACTTTACAGGCTTTCAATTGTCTTATAGGGTAGCCCTGGCCGCTGTAGCAGTCAAATGACTTCTTTCTTTAAGAGAGATAGTCATTGTTTTTCTCTGAAGAATTATTTAGATCAGTGATTTTCAAACTGTGCTGTATAAGGACATAGTGGTCTGTAGCAGTGTTTTAGGAAGCGTCTTGAGTGAACAGATGAGGATGGTCAGGAGAGCCCCTTACTCTACCATACCAGATCCAGCTAGAGGAACAGTATATTTATCTGATTAAATGCATAGGATTTCATTTGAAGACAGTTTCTTGTTACTTTTAAAAAAATAAGTCTGGAAAAACCTTTTTAAATAATTTAAATCATAAGCAATTCTCTATTCATAATCACATTTATCATGGGGCAATATCAGGTCAGTTCTGTTGGTTTTCTTGAAGGCTCTCTATTTTCTTTTTTTTTTAAACAAGTGAAGAAACTATATTTGATGGTAAATTAAAGACTATCTTGAAGTTCGGCAGGCCTAACATGGTCTCTTGTCACCGTTTGCTAATTTAAGCAACACAAAACTATATTCCTCACTTTCAGTTTTAGCAGAGAGCTTTTAATTCTGACTCCCTCCCCATACCTATATTAATGAAGTAATTAACTGTTGAGAAGAACTTGCGATCTCCAAATGCAAACTGATAATAAATATGTTGAAACTTGTCATTTATAATCTATTTCAGGAATAGCTAATGTCATTACTCTGTTCTACAAGTACTATATAAAAAATATCCCTTCTTCAAAGTAAAAACTGCCAGTAGAGAAAAGATAATTATCAGCATGATTTTTGTTTCTTAGGCTGACAAAAGAATAGCTTCTGGGTATGGTATCTCTGAAAATAGCTAGCTCAGTCATGTTTCTTTATCTTGAATTTACAGAACTTCTTTGATAATAAACAGTTTGATATCTAGAAATTTGATTACTTACTGTGAGCACAGTGAAGGGTACCCTCAAGGCTTGTAAAATAATACTTTTAAAACTGATGATAGCACTGGGTAGCTATCAACCAAGAAATATCTGTGTTTTAGATGCTTATAGTACCTGAAACTTAATTTTAAATCTGCATTTACTTGATAGATTGTCTATGAGCTTCAACTTTTCACCTTAATGTTTCTGTGGTTGTAGTACATAATAGTGGTGGGGATGTTTTTTTCTTTCTTGCCCAAACTGGTATTTGCCAGCAGAAATAGTAAACTGATACGAACAGAGTGAAATGATGAGAAGCAGGGAATGGAAAAATGAAAGAAATGGAAACTACTGAAAAGGAACAAAAATGGAAAAATTGGAAAAGAAAACTAGAAGTCAACAGAGTAACATGGAAAAGAGAGTAATGAAAAAGAAAAATAAGTGAAAGGAAAATCCCTAAATGCTTAGGGAAGAAAAGAGATGACATATAGAAGAACTTACATTTAGGCTTTGGTAGAATCAAAAGAACAAAACTAACAAACGAGAGACAAAGATTTACAGAACTCATAAACATTGTGGTTTTACAGCTAGTTAAATTATATTGTAGTAATTGCTACATCAGATTAAGCTATTATCTTTTTAAAACTTTAGAATTCAAAAAATTTTTAATGTATTTTTTTTAAACCAGACGAATAAAACCAACTATTCCAACCTCCAACCTCCAGTCCTCCACATTAACATCTTCTATTCAGTTTCCTTTTTGTAAATAGAAAGACAGTATCAGGGATAACAGATTTTAAAACGTCTAAATGACATATTTGGTACTACATTTTGAAATAGTAGTAGTGGTTTTCTATACAGTCAAGTTTACTTATTAAAAGTATCAACTATACCTGTTCATCAGAAATGAGAACAGTTGCTTAAGTAGTAGTACTGATTAGCAGATTTACTTTCTGTACCGGCTTATTGTCTATAATCTTTGTTTGGTGGAAGAAAATCCTTTTTGATTTTTATTAAATGATTTGTTAGCAAAAACTTTAATCTTTTCTTCCAAATAAAGCTTCTTGCCTATATCATTTCCATCTGTTCTGTAACATAAATGTTGGAAGTTGCTTGAGCTGTTCCTTACTCATAAATTTGGTAGTTTAGTTGCAATTAAATATATATTCCTTCATTTTACACTGAAAAGTTCTCTTCCTGAGGTGCCTAATAATTAAGATAAAATTCATTCATTCACTCATTTGTATAATGAAATTTAAAAATATACTTTCTAGTTCTGTTATTTAAGAAACTACAGAATAAATATAACATAGCCCTTATTTTGAAGGAGCTGAAAAATTATTGCTTGGAAAAACAATTAGGGAGAAATTCCACAGGAATGAATGAAGGTTTTGAGGCCCTGTGAGCTTTGAAATGGGGTTTAAAGGGTGAATAAAAGTTTACCTAGCTGAAAAGAAGCATCATGCTTTTAGTGAAATATAATTTATATAAGCATTAGAATTTGCTTAGGGTCTAGAAAAAAAAGCAAAGTATGTATTTTAATTCTTTAATTTGGTAGTTAATTACACAACACTTGTCTCTTTGGCTTCACAGGAGCAGAGATAATACACTGTTACAGTTTGGTCGAAGAATCCTTTCAAATGATGTAAAGGATTTACTAGAAATTAGATCTTGTTCAATTATTGGGGCTGGTTACAGAGTCTGTAGAAGTCTTTGTCATTGTGCTGTTGCTGAGTTGACCTGAGCAGAGACAGAAGTCACATGAGGTCAGGGAGAACCCATAAAGACAGGGTAGAGGGGCATCTGTCACCAGAATCTACAGACATCTCTTACTACCCCTAAGCAGCTTTGATGATGTGAGGAAATCTGCAAAATACCTTTGGATGGCTCCATGGAGCTAGATGGACAGGAACCTGGTTTAGAATTTGGAAAAGCTGAATGAAGATTGTGTGTTTCCTAGAGGAACTATGGACATAGCTGCTGCCCTCTACAAGGTGAGCCAGGGCTCTGTAATATGTGTGCACCTGTCCACTAAACTCTGTGTATAAGGGTTTTTGACAGTTTCATAGGCAACTCCGTCAACCCTATCAAAGACTTCTAATGCTCCTCCACAATCCAGTCACAACCCTCATCAGAGGCATCCTTTCTTCTGACTTCTTTTACCACAGTTTTGCCTGTTCTTAAAACTCATAAAGCCATAATTAAACAAATAGGCTTTTTTCTGGAATTTTTCTCTCATCATACTTTTTTTGTAATTGATCTTGATTGCTTTCATTAGAAATGTTCTCCTTTTTATTGGATGGAGTATGAGAGTAACATCTTTGCTTTTGGGCTGACTTCCATTGTCTGGACAAAAACATTTACTCAGACTGCTTTTGTAAGGCTTGAGGCCAGTGTGTTACCTGTTCTTAGGAGCTGCCTCTTCAGAGATGCCTTTTTATCACTGCTTCGCTTTGGAGCATGGAGTCTTCATTCCTGCAAGACTCAAAGCACTAAATTCTCAGTTAGCTTAAGTTATATGTAATCCATAAGCAGAGTCTTCCTATCAGAGCTGTGTTTCATCTCTGCTTCCAAATTCCCCGATTTTTCCTAGCCTTTCTGCCATTAACATGTGCTAACATTTTAAGATTTTCTTCCAACTACTCTAGAATTATATAAACTTCGTTAGCATGAGGTCTGTCTTCCAAGATATCATAAACCTTGATTTTATTAAATATTTTGCGATGGAATAATAAAAGTCTTTGGTTGTATTAGGTTCACCATAGAAACTCTGTGTGTGTGTGTGTGTGTGTGTGTGTGTAGGGGGAGAGAGAGAATATGAATCAGTTTTATGAATTGGCTTAGGAAGTTTTGGAGGCTAAGTCCAAAATTTGTAAGGTGAGCCAGCAGACTAGAGGTCTAGGAGAGAGCCCTTGTTGCAGTTCAGGTAGAAGGGCCATCTACTGGAGAATTCCTCCTTGAGTAATATTTTGTTCTATTCAGTCGTTTATCTGATTATGGGATACAATCTGCTTTATCCAGTCTAGTAATACAAATGTTAATCTCACCCCAGAACTCTCACAGATACACTCAGAATAATATTTAACCACATATCTAAACTCCATAGTAACATAAAATTAGCAAGCTGGCTTTATAACTTGTAGTGTTTATGATCTTGCCCCATAATACCTGTCAGCAAGCCAGGTCTACATTTTAGATTCTGCGTAAACAACCTCACATAGGGTACCAAAGTCAGTATTAGTTATTTTACTTCTAATACAAGATAGAAAATGAGACTTAAAATAATAGTGACTTAAATAAATGAAAGTATAGCTAAGCTTCCCAGGGTTGTCCTGGCAGTCAGTAGATTGTGGAACTCTATAATCATCAGAGTCACAGTCAATATAGTGTTTAATCCATATTGCAACTGTAGGAAGGAGTACAAAAGTATGTCTTGTGTAACTTCCACTACATGTCATGGGTCACCTAAATATGACTACCTTCACTGCAGAGCAGATTAGGAAATTGGCTTTTTCTGTGTCCAATTAAAAATTCCATGACTAGAGAAAGCAGAACAGATATTGAAGAATAATTGTGTCTGCTACAAGTTGTAATAAACAAGAAAATCCATTAGTGAGAGAACCTATTGAAAGATTTTATAGTAAGTAATAGATAACAAAGGTCTTACATAAGTGAATAAGAGGGAAATAGATATGTGGTTAGATTTGAAAGATATTGTCAATGGATAATTAGTAGAATTTGGTGATTGATTGGCTCTGGATTTGAAAGGAAAAGAAGGTGGTCAAGACTAACTTGTTAAGAGCAGAAGCTGTCAAGCCATCGTGCTTGGATCTGAATCCTGGTTTGGATACCTCCTCAGTGACCCTGTACCAGTTACTTTCTTGCCTTAGTTTTCTCTTCTGCAGAGTGAGAATAAAGATTTATGTCTCCAAATTAATTGACCAATGGAATGAAATAACATATGTAAAATACCTGACTTTAGGAAAAAAGATAAACCAGTGGTAAAGTTGTAGGTTATACTGATATGTGAAGAGATAGAAAGAAAAAATACTTCAATAAGGAGGCAATGGTAGATGAAAAAGAAAGAGCAGCATTAGGAAGCCAAAGTGGGAGAACCTTTCAAAAGTTTATGAATGGCTGAATCAAGTAGTATGGTAAGATGAAGACCCGTAATAGGTGTACACTAGATAATATGTACATATTTTCTCATAAGCTTCTGAGAAAGATGAATAATTTATCTACCTTTTATAATTATGAAAACAAAATATGGTTGAATTATCAAATTATTTGAACTAAAGATATAATTGTTATGAATAGGTACCAAATTATTTCATATTATTTAGAATTTTAGTGAAGGACTAACTACTTTTTATTTTCTAACTGCTGAGTCTAATTTGTTAAAAGTCTTCAAAACTGTCATTTAAATGTCAGTAGAGGCACACATTATTTCTCAGCATAAGGCATTTGTTTTCATCTACTTTATCATTAAATGCTGGGAGACAGCACTTTATAGGTGGGGGTTTTATGCGGTATAAAAGAACAGGTGGCCAAGAGTCTCCGGTCACTGATTTAGACCTATTCTTATTTTCTTTATGTTAAGAGTACCTAAAGGTATATAATTATTCTTTACCTTCAGTGAGTATTTGGAGCAATGGGGATGACAAAGGATGTACATGTGGCATCCTGGGTCTTATTGCCCCAGATTCCATACTTACTTTAGCATCTGTAATGCTTGCTTCAGGGTAAATAGCAGTGGTAAGGTTTGTAGTCCTTTTTCTGATAAGAGATTAGATGGCAGTCTTTGTGCTGCATTAATTAACCCCATAACTTCGGACAAGTCAGAGTTTGTGATCCTTGGTTTAATAAATTGGGTCAGGCTGTTTACCTTGTACACTCACCTCATGAAGTTTTATTGAGACTATGTCTGAAGTGTTCTTTAAGCACCAAATAAACATAAGGTGTTATTATTAGGCTGCTCATGTGTCCTTCACTCAGTTAACATAGGAATTAGCATTTTTTGATTTGTGAGCGAACTCTCCATTCCTTTTTATTCATGAACATTATATTCTAAACAGAGTAAGAATTTCTTTATGGAAGAATGTAGTGTCTGTCCACTGTCATCTGAAGGGAGACTTTCACCTTGTAAATTTGGTTTAACTGTCATTTGGTCAGTGAGTTAGGAAGACTGCCAGTACTTTTCATACATTTTTCACATTGTTAATTTTAACACTGTTTTGCCTTGTGAAGTATAAGTTGCATGTGGCCTTGTAATATAGCCCCATATAGGACCTCTAAAATAATAATTGAATATTAAATGGTTAAAATGAACCAATTACAGGATTGAGCTCCTGTTGTTCTTTTTTTTTTTTTTTTTTGGTACCAGGGATTGAACTTGGGACTTTGCGCTTGCGAGGCAGGTGCCAGAACCACTGTGCTAAATCCCCGGCCCTTGTTGTTCTTTTAAATATTTAAAATTATTTTACTCTTACTTGATTTGAAAAAGGTACAGTGCCAGAGTTTTTAAGATAAAGAGGAAATTTTGCTAATATTGTGTCGTTCAAGGAATCTTCAAGCCTGTTTCACTTGATTGCTTCCCTCTGCCACTATTTGCCTCCAACTGTATGGTACTCTTGCCTTGATACAATACAAGGACATGCATAAAGATGAGGAGAAAATATATTAGTCACAATATTGTTTAGTTATAATTTTAATTTTTCAAGTGTACAGACATCTGTGATTACTTTAGCACCAGAAATTATAGTTGAGGCGAGGACTATAACTTCAAACATGTTATAAGGATGACATAAATGTAGTTGTTTATCTCCTGATGATAAGTCATGAGGAATTAATGAAAGGAGAAAAAGTCACTTTCTGCTTTGGTCAAAAGGTGGCAATGTTGCTGTGCTAATTGCTTTTTCTATATTTTGGGCTCAGCTTTTTGAATGCAGAAAACAGTTAAATTTAGTGATCTAATTAACACTGACCCTCCTAACAGAATGCCAAATATTCTAATCAAGCATCAGAAGAATAGAACGGAAAAGGGGAATTTACATTTTTCAAAATGTTTGAGGGATCTTAATAGCTATTTATAAGAATAACATTCTCTGGGAGTCAGAGATTTGCCATCAGAAGAATAGAGCATCCTATATCACATTTTAAATTTCAGTTAAGCTTTGAATTACCTTCTCTTTGAAACTTTGATACTCATTCGAAGACATATTAGTTTTTTAATAGCTTGTCAGGGTCACTGAATTTAAGCTGTCATTGAAGTAATACTTTTTTCCTTGGAAGTACTAAATTCAGGTGATCATTTTCATTTTCCTTCTACACTAATAGTTCACTTGTTAATAGTTGAAAGCTTGTGTGGACTATTCTGTAAGTGTCAAAGTGGTCTCTCTTTTGTGCTGAGAAAGCAACATTCTTGCCTTGTTTCTGAGCTAGTATCTAAATAGCTCTTCAAAGTTGGTTCTATGCTTTTCTTTAAGCACATCTTTCAAGGATAGGAAACTGCAATGAAAAGCAAAACATTTAATTTTGGGAAAGATAAAATGAATGTCTTGAAAATAGAGTTTATTGATGTATGAAGTATTTTTAAAGAAACAAACACAATTCAAAACACTAGTTGAAGTCAAGGGGAAGGAACCCTTAGTATATTGAGAGAGAACAACACAATTCAGTTTTTCTTTTTATATTAGAAGGAGAAAACATTGTTGAACTTCGACATGTAGACTTTGTATTAGTAGATTTAACTATATGATGGGGTGTATGTGTGTGTGTCTGTGTGTGTGTGGTGGCTGTCCAACCAAGGGCTTCTTTCTTGCATGGTAGGTGGGTACTCTACAACTAACCCACACCCCTTCAACCAATTTTGATGCTTTTTAAAGTTAAGATATTCTGTATCACTTTGCAGTGAAATTAACTTGAATCTAAAATTGAAGAATCTTTTTCTTTTCCCATTAAGTTTATTGGTACATTTTATATATGCAATACAGTTACATTCATCATTGGGATCTTGTACCTTTACATGATGTATCTTGGTTCTTATTTTTTCCCCATTCCCCTGCCCTCCCTTCACCCCCTGCACCCTTCCCTATTTACAAAGACTTTGTTTCCATTTTTTTGGCTCTTTGTTGTGGGACCATATACTTGATACAGCTTAAAGGAGGAAGTGATTTATTTGGCTCACAGTTTCAAAGGTTTCGGTTCATAGTAGGCTGGCTCCAGCTCAGAAACATAATGGCAGAACAATCTGATGGAAGAAAGCTGCTTAGGTAGTTTTGCCCTGGAAGCAGGGCAAGTAAACAGTGCCAGAGAGGAAGGGGCCAGGGACCATGTACAATACCAAGGTCACACTTCTATGACCCACCCAGAAGTGTGTTTTACTAATCTCCCAAGGAAATCGATTTGCAATCCAGTTTAACTGTTATGTGGGGTAACTCTTGACCATAAATAACCTTATGTCTGTTTAGGTTGGATTTTGAGGCCAAATGAATCGTCAGAAACTTCAAACAAACATAAAACTATAAATTTCAGTGGTTTTTTGGATATCACAGTGAAATATAAGAAATAGAAGATCTGAAGTACCTTTCAAATATACTCTGAATGACTAAAAGTCTATTGAGGATTTTTCTGTTTCTAAATTTGGAAGATTTAACATTATTTCATATTTTTCTTGTAAGAATATGTTTTGTTTTGAGCATCTTTATCAATTAGATGATTCAAGCACAAAATCCATCTCAATGTGTATTCCATAATACAGTGAAAGCAAACAGAGATTTGGGGAAAGTTCTAATAGCTCATATCTACCACAAAATTACAGGATACCTAGAATACGTTGTGTAGCTAGAATAGTAGTACTTGAGATAAAAGCATTTTCCACTGTATTTTAATCAAGATCAGCTTTGCTTACTACAGCATAGTATGTCTTCCAGAACCAATTATTGAATATGGAGGTACCATTCTAGTACTTTTACTTCTGCTGTAGTTAGGACAGTTTTAAAAGTCTGTTTAGAAAGCTTAGTTACTTTGCTGCTATTCAAAGATGAATATCACCAGTCTTAATACAACTTGGTTTCATTCATGCAGTGTGGTTAATGATTATAGCATAGGTGATCAAATTTCTCAGGATCTTGTTTGGTCATGAAACTTAGAGACATTGAGAAGCCAAGGAGCCACCACTCATTTGGAGAAAGCTAGCAGAGAATACCATTACACTCAAATGGACATTTCTTAGTTTATTCTCTTATTTAAAAAAGAAAAAGAATAACTGCATAGCAAAGAAAATTGTAAATGATAGAAAACCCTTTTGCCTTCTACCAAACCCGAAATCCAACTTATCTTCTTTTCTTCTCTATTGCTACCTTTTCTTTTTATGTGGTCAGTAGCACTACTTTGCCAGAATTTATTATTGAAATTTAACTTGGTTTTTTTTTTCCCTCCAAAAGCTGCTCAATGGGTTTGTAAGATCTACTAAGAAATATCTTTTCTGTCCTGATTGACTCATTTTTCTCCCTATTTAACTAGAATACCCACTTAACTATGCTAAAATAATCCTTTATGACCAGGATGAAATCTGT